>NW_026516266.1:0-274797 GCF_025602895.1 Polychytrium aggregatum
TCAGTATCACCCATAGTTCATATCCGAGGGAGACGACGGCTTGTTGGTCCAATGGGGTCCCATTGAGATATCGCATCGCTGCGATTGCCATCAGCCGTCGTTGGCAAAGCCCATCTTGAGAAGCAGTCTTTTGAGCACAGACCGGGTGACTGTGTTTATTCACATCAACTACCACTGCCTGTTGTTGGTTTGGGGAGCGGCTTACTGATATGCAATAGACATCAGACATATCCATGTATGGCGTGATTTCTCGGTGTCGTATTCTGACGAGCAGCCAGATACTCCGTCTGTCAGTGAACGAGCCATGAGGCTGTACTGCACCCTTTCCCCCAGGTTGTTTCCGAGTGAATCTTTCACGATGACGTTGTTCGGTCGATCTCTGAAATATACAGACCGGGTTTGATAACACTGTTTTGAGATTGATCGATGGCCGACAGCTTGTCGAGCATCGCAAAGACGGTGGTGTCCCGTTTGACCGATCCACCCATTCCGCCCAGTCCACCCATTCCGCCCAGTCCACCCAACCCGCCCAGGCCGCCAGCCCCGGCTTAGAAACACTGTTGCGCTTGACCTTGACGTCGGCAAAGTTGCCAAAGAACATCTGGGCCGTTTCTTTGGAGCCAAACTCGAGTGTGTACACCATCTTGTTGCGTCGGAGCCGGACGCTGCGAGCCAGGGCCTTCTCCGAGTCCGAGTTCTCTGCCAGTTGACAAGGCTCGCACTCACACGACGAGAAGCGGAAGCTCGCCTGGATGGTTCCGTCCGCATCGGCCTCTCGAAACTCGATCAGGTCCAAGGTCGTGAACACCAGCACGTTCGAAGACACCCAGGCACCGCCAAACTTGAGCCCCTGCAGACTGCAGTCGTACGCATAGGCGAGGACGTTGGCTGCCGCCATGCCCTGGCTTGTAATTGCAGAACGATTGTTGTCGGTTGGTACTGAGCTCGGAGAAGACCTGGAAGCCTCGCTTCGTTCGTTGCGGAAGGTTTGGACGAGTCTCACCCCAAAGAGGATGATCGGAACCAGGGACGAAATCACCACGATGAGGCATCCAAGCATCACTCGGCCGACCACGAACAGAGCTTGAGAGTCGACACTGCCAGACAGAACATAGATGATCGGCAAACACAGCAGGAGCGTCATGAAGACCATGTAGATGCAGATGCCGATGACCTTGGACTCTTGGAAGCGCTGATGGGCCTCTCGGGTCAGGAACGCAAAAGCAACGCACCCGATCATGACGAGCCCGTTAATGACGTAGAGCAGGATCTCGGGTGCAACGGTGGAGCCCGAAGTGGCCGAACACACCAAGGAATAGGATGTGCCTATGATCTGAGCCGTGGAATTCTCACTCGCAACCCAGGCAATGCATATGATGATCTCGATGGCCACGATAATCGCTGTGCCGAGGATGAGTTTCCAGTCTGGGGTCTTGAAGACACGCATGCGCTTGTTGCCGAAGATCATGTATATGCGCAAGGACTTCATCAGCAGCATGCTGGTTGAGAGATTGAATGTGGTATGAGTGCGAGCGCAGTGAGATTCAGTCGGGTGTCTCATCCAGCAGACACAATGGATCAATTCGCTGTAGTACATCGATGCAATGAACAGCGTCGATACAGTTGAACACCATCGCTCCAGAGAAGCAGTGCCGATGCAGTTGAATAGTGCCGATACAGTTGAATAGTGCCGATGCAGATGATCTCCACATCGTGCCAAGTGCGTTGCTGGCAAGCTGAAAACCAATCTCACCTGAATACGGAGGAGAATGCCACGACCGGGAAGAACACCCGGCTGGAGCACACAACGCTGCTTGGTTGAGCCGAATAGAAGAGGGCGCCGAGCTGGCCGATAACTGAAGAGCACATGCAAAGTCAGTCGTCGCGCAGCTCGAGTCTCGTCTACAGACAAATCCACGAAACTTCCACAACCTGCATCAGAATCGATGGCAGCTGTTCACGGCGCACCGACTCTAAAGGACTCTCCAGACCAGACTTGCATCCGAGCACTCACTTGATCCAACCATGATGATGTAGCAGCAGTTGGGCGAGATGGCCTTGATGTTGGCCTTGTTTCTCCACAGCACCAGCAGGGCAAAGATGCCGAGATTGATGACTCCAGTGACGACAAGCAGAACCAAGATAACAATGTTGTTGTTGTTGACCCCAGCAAGCAGGAGCATAAACGGCGAGGCTGGCTCAGAGCAATCCAGTCTTTGGTTGTTGTAGTACCCGACGTCGCAGACGCACTGGGTCACGAACGAGTCCTGGAAGGGTCCGTCGACGATGCAATATCCGTTCTTGCACGAATTGGCGCTGATGTAGGTCCCGTTGGCATCAAAATACGGATTACAGGGCGACGCAGGATCGTAGAGAGCCTTTCCATTGTGTGTGACGAGTTTGAGGGCATCAAATGCAAACTGGCGGATGCGGGCGTCGCCAAAGTGAACAAAGTTGTTCTGAGAGAAATATGTGCTGGTGGAGGGCGATGACGTTGATCTTGTGGAGGGTTGCTGTTGGAGCCGAGAGCAGAATGTGGATATCGGAGGGGCGATCGCCGCGTGGGAGAGAGTTGGTTCAGTAAAGCGATCAGCCAACGATAGGACATGCCAACAGAGTGTGGACCTGGGCCGTGCAGGCATCGAGAAGCATCAAAGTGCGCACAAGAAAGCAGTGATAGGGAAGTTGGAGGGGCAGCCAGATCAGCAGGCAAAGGGATTGTGATGACAGGGCAACATGATTGACTTGTCGCGATCAGCATGGGAGCAACTGCCCCAGAAATCGAGCCACAAAATTGGCGAGCCAGCGCACAATTCCAGCAGCAGTTGCACATGGGGAGTGCCATCAGACTGGACCCTTACCGCCTCGGTGCCGCCAAAGCCCATCCAAAACAGGAAACGCAATGTGGCTCGCATCTGTGGCTCGGTGATGTTGTAGAGCTGGGAGTCTTGCCGAAGGAACATGTACGTCGGGGCCATCAGCGGATAGGCGCCTGGCGTAGCCGAATCGATGTAAGTTGCCTGGAGGATGCTGCTGATGTTGTTTGTGAAATGAGAGACGGCCGAGATGTTGGCGGTGCTTGGGGTTGAAATGGCCACCTGTGCAGAGATGCGAGTGTCAAATGCACATCGGACGAGGCTGGGCTTCAGTCGACGCAGGAGGTACGATCGCCATTGCTCCATATCCCTGTATGATCGCTATAGCCCCGTCTTCTGGAACAAATGCACCAGGTGCTTACATTCAGACTCGCAATCGAAGGCGCCACGGTGTCACCGTTTCGGTTGATGATGCTGGCAATAGAATACAGACTCTGGCCCGGTGCGAGCGATGCCAGTGTATTGTAGCCATCGGCATAGTCGACATATCCGATCGTGTACGGAGCAACCTGGATGGCGTCCGAGAGTATGGTGTTCGATGCGGCGTAGAACGGCGGGTTGGCGATGCCCCAGGAGGCAATCGGGTACACTTGTGGAGATGGAAGTCGCAGAGTGGGGTCGAATGAGTTCAGTGCGTACTGGAAGTTGGACGTTGTTCCAGACAAGCCGCTCCGCACAATCGTCTGGATCGGGGCGCTGATGGTCAAGAGTGCTGGGTTGTTCTGGGCGAGTCTGGGGTCGTTCCAGAAGGCGATCTTGCCAGTGAAGATGTCGGCAACGTTCTGTCGGGTCAGTGTGAGATTGGTGATGTTGAGATGGTAGACGATGGCAATGCCGCTGTGGGAATGGAGGATACGGAGCGGATGGGTCAGGATATGCGATCACGACGAAGGGCGACCGGATGCTCTGGCCGCAGAGGCATCATGGCCCACGACACTTGCCTGATGACCGATGGAACAGGTATGAACTGGCCAGCGGTGTTGCCCGGTCCGACATAGGTGGTGTTGGACGGAACGACATCGGATCCGGCCCAGGTCAGGTTCGGGGCGCCCGCTGCAAGAGAGGTCCGGCCAGCACCAGAACTGGTACCAGTGTATGCATAGTCCCAGTTGACATCGTAAGCCGAGTAGACGGCGGCAAGGGTAGTGTAGAGCGACGCTGGGAATGTCGCCCCGACTCCTTGGATTACAGGTTGAGTTTGGGACATGGCGCCTATGTCGTTCGGAGGCCGTAGAACGAGTTAATACACGGGCGATGAACCGCACCATCCGCACTGCCAAGAATGCCTCTGCTGCCCGCACCCGGTACAATCAGAGACCCAACCTGGCACGAGGAACCACATCAGCACCGCTCCAAAGGCGGTCGCAGCCGCGATGTTGCGAGGCTGCTTTCGCGTGTTCATCTTGGCAGACTTGCTCCAGATGGTCCCGCCGGCGTGCGAAAAGTCAGAGAGAGAACGGGCAGGCCAAAGCAGCCGCCGTCGCTCGGCGATATTTGAGAGCGGCATAGCCTTCCCTCCCCCAGCATAGGTCGGCTGCAGGAAGCACGTTCCGGACTCGAGTTTGATTCTGGCTGGTCTCCAGCGACGTCATTCATGATCTGGAAGCCTTGCCGATCACAGAATGCACGAGCTCGATGGCATCCGAGCCAACTGCCGACTGGCCAGGGCCAGCCCCCGCTCAGATCGACGGTCATGATCGGCGCTGCCAACGACGGTCTTGTTGTCGACAACCGGCTGTGGTCGCTGGCAGGTCGTCCGCCAGCCAATCACTCTATCTGGAAGAGCAAAGGACGAAGCGCAATCGAAATCATGGCTGTTCCCCCGCACCGACGGTGGTCCCTCTTTCCTCTGGATCCCAGCCGCCGGACGGTGCAGCCCTTCA
The DNA here is from genome assembly GCF_025602895.1 of Polychytrium aggregatum. Classification (NCBI taxonomy): domain Eukaryota; kingdom Fungi; phylum Chytridiomycota; class Chytridiomycetes; order Polychytriales; genus Polychytrium; species Polychytrium aggregatum. Next base: position 4,760 of record NW_026516266.1, read on the forward strand.
GCGGATCAATCACCGCCTCGATCGTGGATGCATCGCCAGTCTCATGTCCTCGCCAGTGTCACTTCGTCGCCGCTGCCTCCGTTGCTCGCCCCACGCAGCATATCCGGGCTCTTGTCGATGTCCCAGGCCAGCACCATCGGCTGCAGCACCAGCAATCCCACCACGCGCCGGTGGCTATCGCCAGGGTGCTCCTTGGTGCTTGGCTGCACGTTTCTGGCCGCCGCACTTCTTTTGGCCAATGCCCAGCCCAATAACTGTGTTCACCAGTGCCTCGCTATCAGGCATGGCCAGGCGAGAGTGTACCCGCAGACAAGCGGTTCGCCCGGGTGCCAACCTGGCTGGTCGGGGCCCCAGCGAAGGCTAAAAACCCCGTTGCTGCCGGCTCCTCCAGCAGCCTTCGCCAGCTCGACGCAGCAGCCCGGCCCTTTCCTGTGAGTATGCCACCGAGGAGAATGAGTTGGCCGGCTTGATCACCTCGGTTTAATCCGTTGGCCTCACATCTCTGTCGCCAACAGTCCTTGATCGAGTGTGTCCCAGCACCGGTATTCCCACTTTCACTATGGATCCAGACGCAATCGCCTCCCCCGTCGTCGTCCGTCCGGCGCACTTGTCGACGTACTCCGAGACCCAGACAACGGTCACTATCCAGCCCAAGCCCCCAAACGCCCGCGAGCTCTTCAGACAAAGGCCCAAGCCCTCCAACATCCTCAAAGAGCTCGAGCTCGAGTATACCGACGAGGACCATGCGATGGCCCACGGTCTCTACAGAAGGACCCTGCGTCGGAGCCACTCGATGGTAAGGCTGCTTGCGCTCCAGCTGCGAGGATCGCTCGGTTTGTGCATCCACATTGAGCTGAGTCGAGCCGAGTCCAAGCGAGCCGGTCTGGGAGACAGCGATCTCGCACATCGGCGGCGTAGACTTGCTTCGGCATCCAACCTGCCGAGGCCGCGAGTCCCTCGAGTCTGTCATAACGCCCTGCTCTTCTCGGCTTGTTTCCCAAAAGTCCTTTGCGCTGGTGGCTGGAGCCAAGTCCTCTTCGTCGGAATACCCCGATCTGTGCATGAGGAGACGGCGAGGCTCCTTTGACGACAAGGCCCCTGGCAAGCCGCGCAAGTTCCTTCTGGATGTCGAGGAGACACAGAGTAAGGGCCGTTTGCCATGGCGCTGTTGCTTGCGTGCGTGGTCGATCTGTGTCGATATGACTTGTTCGCATTGCGGTAGTGGAGATCAGCTTGGCGATGGGGCTGTCGGTGGCGGGTTGCGCTGCGCTGCACACAGTGCGCTATCTAACACAGGAACTACCACCAGGGCTTCTCTTGGAGCAGGAAGACACCGATCGAGACTATCAGATCACCATCCACGATTCGGGCCCAAAGACCTTCCCTGTCGGAACCGCCAACTCGGGCGGTTTCAAAAAGTACGAGATTCGCGGCACGTACATGCTGTCGAACCTGCTCCAGGAGCTGGCTATCGCGGCCGACTACGGGCGCAAGTTCGTCATTATTGACGAAGACCGCCTGAGCGAGAACCCTGTCGATCGCCTCACTCGCCTGATCAAGTACCACTTCTGGGACGGCCTTACGCGAAGAATCGATGCCGACGGTGAGTTGCAGGCGCCATTGCGGCAGCGGCTTTCAATCTTGGCCGATCAGCATCCGTCATTGATGCTGCTCCTTGTATCCGCCGCCTTGCTCACTTACTCCTTCGCGCGATGTGCACAGGACTCGAAACAATCTGCGCCGACCCAAAGAACCGCAGCAGGGACAGAAGAAACCGAATCTTTGTGCCCTACCACGACGATCTTGCGCTGTATTACTACACCAAGGTCTCCAAGGACAGGCCCCATCTCCAGCTCGACGTTGTTCGTCTGCCTGAGATCATCACCCCCGAGTATGTCAAGACCCTGAACAACCACCCGGGCATCCTTTCCCTGGCCTTGCGCCAGACCTTCGATCCTCGGACCAAGACCGCCACGATCCGCGGGACCCCCTTTGTCGTGCCCGGCGGCCGCTTCAACGAGATGTACGGATGGGACAGCTACTTTGAGGCTCTTGGTCTCTTGGTCGACGGGCGCACGGAGCTGGCCCGTGGCATGGTCGAGAACTTTTGCTACGAGATCGAGCACTATGGCAAGATCCTGAACGCCAACCGCTCCTATTATCTGACGCGATCACAGCCGCCGTTCCTGACCGACATGATTCTGACGGTTTACCAGTCGCTCAGAGTCAAGCCCGAGTGGGATGCTCTTCGACTGAAGGAGTGGCTGGGCAACGGTGTGCGTGCCGCCATCAAGGAGCTATTCAGCGTTTGGATGGCCCCGCCCCGCCTGGACGAGGAGACGGGGCTGGTGCGATACTACCCAGAGGGCATTGGCATGCCGCCCGAGACCGAGAGCTCGCACTTTGACCACGTGCTCAAGCCCTTCATGGAAAAGTACGGTGTGGAGGATCTTGATGCCTTCAAGAAGATGTACAACTCGGGACAAGTCAAGGATCCTGTTCTCGACGAGTACTTCATCCACGACAGAGCCGGTATGTATATATATGGACGACGCGCGGATAAGTGGGTGTGGGTGTGGGGGCGAATGAGTGCATTGGCCGTGCTTTCCGGGATCCATGTCCTGATCGACATAGAGCGGGATAAGTCTATGCTGGCTCGCCGTGCTGGTAACTGATTGTGAAAGTGGATGCCACCTGCCAGTCCGAGAGAGTGGCCACGATACCACGTATCGCTTTGAGGGCAAGTGCGCCAGTCTTGCCACGGTGGACCTCAACAGCTTGATTTACAAGTACGAAGTCGATCTTGCCGAAATTATCGAGACCCACTTTGGCGGAAGGTAGGCAAGTGAGGACGGAGCAGCTGTGGCAATGGAGCCGGGTGTCGGGTTGGTCGGCAAGCAAGGGCCCTCTGCTCCCGTCCGCTTACTGCCAAGTAACCAGTCTTTGCAATTGCACAGCATTACCTTCCGCATCCGACGTGGTCCTGAGGACGCCTACCTCAACGGCCTCAAGGTCTGGATCATGCTTCTCAAGACCGACGGCGTCGAAGAGATGCTCGGAGGCGATGAGGGCAGTGGATGGAATACCCGCTGGGCCAAGGGCCTGATGGTCTATGACAAAGAACTTGACGACAAGCATGCGCGCGAGGAGCATCCCGACGACAAACGCAAGTCGACCGCCCACTCGTACCTCGAAGGACTCCAGCGCCATCCGATGCCGACCTTCAAGGCCGTCCGTGGATCAGAGTTTGTGGAAGTCACGGTGTCGGCGCAGCTCTTTGCACAGATGGCCAAACGCACCCAGCACCAGATCAACAAGTATCTGTGGAACTCGAGCAAGAAGATGTACTTTGACTGGGACTGCAAAGACCAGCAGCAGACCACCTACGAGAGCTGCACCACTTTCTGGGCGCTGTGGTCCGGCGTGGCGTCCCAGCACCAGGCCAAGGCGATGGTCCCCGTGGCCCTCGAGATCTTTGAGGCCGTCGGTGGGCTCGTGTCCGGTACGGAGGAGTCGCGTGGCAAAATAGGGCTCACCCGACCCAATCGTCAGTGGGACTTTCCCTTTGGTTGGGCTCCCCACCAAATCATGGCCTGGGTTGGTCTCCGAAAGTATGGCTTCATGCCCGAGGCCAGGAGAATCGCCTACCGCTGGCTGTATACGATCACCAAGAGCTTTGTCGACTTTAACGGCGTCGTGCCGGAGAAGTTTGACGTTGTCACGATGACCCACAAGGTCAATGTCGAGTACGGCAACGTCGGATCAGACTTCAAATACGTTGTCCGCGAGGGCTTTGGATGGATGAACGCAAGCTACCAGGTATCATCTACACACGCTCCGCCGCATGTCTGGCTGTGCCCGCCAACAGGCCGAGGGAGCGACTTGTTGAGGGACAGTGTCGTGAGATGCTGCTTTGATTTTGACTGCGTCTGCTTGTTCACAGATCGGACAAACATACCTTACCAAGAACATGAAGCGGGCCCTGGGCGCCTTGATCCCACCCGACGAGCTGTTCCTTCGATCTGGAGCAGACGTGAAATCCCAGTTGACTGCCTGTAGGTTCCAGCGAGCCACCTCGTTCGATCGAGTCGAGCCCGCTAGTGATGTTCATCGGCCCGGTCGAATAGGCCGTGCACGGTACTGGAAGACATGGACAACTAACGCGACTCTGTCATTTCTCTCCCAGGGGAGCGGCGTAACTCGTTTGAGGGCCTGAGCCGGGTCATCAGCGCCCATTCGCAGAAGGACTCGTCCAACAGCAACTGCAGCATCCAGTAGATGCTCGAACGGGTGCCAAGGCAATTAGACGAGACAAGAAGACGCTCTTGTTGCTGCATGAAACGTCGTGTATTGCCAGTGGCGCCGTTGGATTCACACAAACCCGGCGTCGGTAGAGTCTTTGTTTCGACGAAATTGATACAGGTTATTCAGCAAGAAAGGAACAGCGCCCATTTGCGTTGTTTCGCACCGCCTGATGTTGATACGGGGAGCACAGTCCCAAGACACAATAGACATTCGAGCCGTCTGGACAGCTCCGTACAACATCTGGCTTATCGGCGTCAGGATAGTCGACTCGAGCGAGCCGTTTGCCGTGTGTTCCGGGCCGGGATCTCTGGTCATGGTGGGCGATGTGCGAGTGTGTATTCGTGACCAGAAACAAGCGAAACCCCTGTCTCAAACCAGAGTGTCCAGTTTCATTGTGGGAAAGGCAACTCCAGCTACAGGCACGGGAGCCACCACGATGGTTCATTGGAGCGCACCGGCAGTGGCCGACTTGGACAGGTCGTGGATCCGTTCATATCATCGCCGTCAGTGGGGTGGGGATAACGTGTGTGTATTGAAGGTTCAGAAAACGAGAACCAACGGCCATCAATACAGCGTGTGTCGTTTCGGGACACACTCAGACGATGTATTGCCATCCACTGGCTGTGACAGCGAGCCTTCGGCAGTCAAGACGCATCACTTTAGCCAAAGTGGATGCTGCTTGCGCCGCCGGGAGCAGCCATAATCCTGTGGACAGCATATGAAAGAGCAAGTCAGTGGGGCTAGTTCGATCGGGTGAGCAGCACTTCACGGGCTGGAAGCACCAAGTATGGCCTGAGACGACAGACAAGCGCACGGCTCCGTGAGAAGCACGATACCTACCGACTGGAAGGACGAGTGTTGGCCTGCGACGTCTGGGCGTTACGGTCGCGGAAGTTGCCATGAGCAGGTTGGTGGGCGGGCTCGGCAGCAACAGGGGTAGAGTCGTCTCCAAAGGTAAACTGCGACTGGTTGGTGCGTCCGGTGTAGCGCGAGCGATTCACACGGGGAGCCACAGCCGGAGCGGCATCAAGAGATAAGGCGTTGGGATCACGACGACCGACCGGGTGGGCCGGGGCAGCCTCGGAGTCGGGGGAAAAGATGCCCGAGGTGGGTCCTCCAGGAACACCCAGCACGCGGGAAGAGGGGCGGGCACGGGGAAGGTTGAATGACGGATCCTGCAGCTTGGAGTTTGTGGTGGCAGGGACGGTCGGCAAGCTCTCGGGAGCCTCTGGGCCGCCAAAGGTGACTTGAGACTGGAAGCGGCGAGGGTCGATGGAGATCGAGGTGCGCACAGCCGGGGCAGGATCCGACGAGAAGATCGTCGAAGCCTGGCTGGGTCTGGCCACACGAGCCAGCCCCTCAGCGACGACATCGACAGCGGCAGCCTCGCGAGCAGGGGCGATCGGGAGAGTGGCAGAGACATCGGTGGCAGCGGTCGAGGCGTACTTCTGGGCCTCAAGCACACGGTCCTGGATCTGGACACCGAGGATCGGGAGCTTGGTCTCGGAAGAATTGGCACGGCAGAAGAGCGAGTCCGGCAGGATGCTGATCTGGCGCAGGACCGATGCCTGGTCCCAGTAGACTCGCTTGGACTCGATAAGGCCCTCGGAGTTGAAGCCAGCGATGGTTACCTGCGAGGAGTTCGACAGAGAGGCGGATGCAAGGACGCAAGTGCAGTGTCAGGAGGTGTGCTTGTGCTGGCACCGACAGCAACCACGGAGGACAAAATACGAGGGGCACATATACGGGCAGCGTTTGACTACAGTGTTTGATAGAGCTGCCGTGGATTGCATCAGGGCATGATGCAACCAAAAGCGACATGGGCAAAAGCCGGAAAGACGACCCCAACGACGGAGCAGGACTCGGCGCTGACAGTGCAAATGGCTCACCGTCGGAACAACGATTCTGCGGTTGGTGGGCTTGACATTGGGCAGGAGCCAGTCGATGGGCTCCTCGTGGACGACGGTCAAGATGCTCTCCTCGACAATCTGGTTCGATGCGATGGTGGTCGAGATCACCTGGAGGGCCAACGGCAGAGCCGAGACTGATCAGCAGCAGTTCCACGAAGACCCCCTCTCTCCGGCAGCGCCTCCTGCACACGATTGGCAAAGCCAGGCTGCGGGCAATGGTTTGCATGAGGCACGATCGGCCACCCGGGCAGTGTGGCAGGTACCTGCTCCTCGCGGATGGCAATGCTCTGCGCCGCCAGCTTCTTGAAGAACGGAAGCAGATCAGAGCCAGCGGGAACGCCGGTACCGGAAGCGACGTAGAGGATCTGAGCGTCCTTGGCGACAAACAGCTCCTGCAGAGAAATGGCCGAATTCTTCTTGATGACCAGCTTGTGAGCATCCCAGCGGGCGGCCAGTGAGTCTTGGAGGACAGTCATGATCGTTGAACGGACGAGGACAATGGCAAGCGGGGGGGGGTGAGGCGGGCGATGGCGGGGATCGCTTGAGATGGAAGACAAGTGGGAAAGGCGCGGGGGCAGGGAGCGGCGCTTTTGAGGAAGGGCTGCGGCAGAGAGAGCAAGAGGATTGTTGCCCAGGGCGCGGACGAGGCCGTGTCGGGTGGGTAATGGAGTGATGGTGCGATGTTGGTGTTGATATTGATGGCGATGTTGATGCGATGTAATGTAATGTTGATGTGATGTAATGTAATGTTGATGATATGATTGCTCGGTGTGATCCTCCAGCGATGACATTGCGGAGAGTAGAATGCCAATGCCGCAACGGCATCAACTCCACTTTGGTTGTTACATCGACTCCACCTCCATATTCACATCAGCTCCCCACCATACCCGCCGCCTCCCCGGCACACCAATCCAGCCGCTCCCGCCAATGTTCGCCGGCCCCTGCAAAGTGGCGGCAAGGACGAGCTCGTCCAGTACTGAATCGGCTGCCATTGTTCCCCGAATCCCGCGCGGCCTCGCTCGATTTCACAATTGCAGCTGCCTGCTCGATCGACCTCAACCTCCCGGCGTCGCTCGATAGCACACTCTCGTCTGCGTTGAACCCAGGCTGATAGATGGGCTCCAGAAACTACTACGAACGCATGTCGGCGCTCTGGTCCGAATTCCACAGCTTCGAGCGGCGTGTCCTGCAAGCACACGAAGCTGCCCGTCGAGAGCGAAACGCCGCATTCGAAGACAAGTTACAAACAGAGGAGCGGCTGTTCAAGGCCCTGAAACAGAGGCGGTATGATATCGAGTTCAGCTGCTTGCGTAGCTCGTCGCTTCTCGACATCGATGCGGTATGTATGGCATCATTCGGGGTGGATGGTTGGCAAGTCCTCCCTCGATATGGACCCATGACACAGACACGTCCAATGGCAAAGAGTGCCAGTTCAAGCATCCTTCGAGTACCAGCAACTGACATGCGGAGAGGGGGGGGGACGCCTACACCAGTGCACCGATTCACTCTCTGTAGCCAGCAGCGACTGTCCGTGGGAGTTGTACCAGGACGAGGCAAGTGTGTCAGTCGCCACGGAGCAACACAACGTGTGGGAATGGCTGTGGCTGGACGTCTGGATGCCCCGGTATCAAAGAACGAACAGACGATCGTCTACGATCTGGTTGTCACAAGGGAGGAGCTGTTTGAGGCCAACAACCACGAGAGACCATACCCGATCTTGGCATGCTAACGCCCGGTCTGCATCTCTGGATCGGACGCCGTACTCCAGGACTCACCGACAGAGCTGGAGGCTTTCCAGCGATGGCGAAAGCTCCGTCGAGAGCGCCGTCGCCGTGCTGCCGAGCAACGCCGACTTCTGGAACGCTCCAGACCCTCGATCGCGGATGATGAACTCGGCGCCGGGCTTGCCGATGATACGCTCCCTTCCGCTGTAAGCCCAGTACGCATCGGCTCGATGGCGGACGGGAACATCAAGAGGCTGTGGGTGTCGGGCAGCGCTGCCTCCAGCACCACCATTGTGGCCGAAGATGCATGAGACTCGCCCACCCAACTGTCTGTCCCATGCTGGTCCGCCCCATGTTTGTCTATATGCCCGAGCTAGTCTGACTGTTCACGCGAGAGGTCTCTCGCTGGGGCCAACGACTCTTTGGTTGGCACTTGGCTCTCCAAATATACACATACTCATACCTGTTCGTCATGGGTGGCTTGTGTCCGACATGGCCATTGGAACCACCGGTCGCTTTCATATGGCATTCCAAGTTGCGATTCTCGATTGTCGTGCCAACACCCGCCGCCCCACAACTGAATTGCACTTGAACGCACATGCTGGGTGCATATCCAGGATCCGTGGGATCGGCCAGTGGCATCAAAGCTGGTGGTGGTTTCCGCGTTGCATTTTGTGAAGCCCAACCATTTTATTCAGAAATGTATATTGAGCCATTGCCACACAAACAGATACCAACGGAGTGCGTCCTACAAGATCGAAGCAGCAAGAACAGTCGGGTTAGTGCACTGCACGGGTGCCGATCCGTCCGAGTGCCCATCCATGCGCCATGCTCAGGGATAGAATGCTTTCTTCAAGAATCAGGTAATGTAGGTAAGAATTCGATCATCACAGCACAGCCTTGTCTGTGATGGGTGGCGGTGGCCGGGTGGAGCAGCCCGCTTACCAGATAGTTTCTAGAGAAGGTGTCAAAACAACGGTTGTTAGAATCGTGTGAGACACATGCGCATGCACCATCGCCAGAGCAGCCGAGCAAACAGCAAGGCTGTCGCGCTTCTACTTACAAGCCTTCTTCTTGGCGACACCGACGGTGCGGCCCTTGCGACCAGTGGTCTTGGTGTGCTGACCACGGACACGGACACCCCAGTAGTGACGGAGACCACGGTGGGCACGGATCTTCTTCAGACGCTCAAGATCCTCACGGATCTTGTTGTCGAGAACGTTGGCAACAACCTGGGTGTACTTGCCGTCCTTGACATCCTTCTGTCTGTTGAGGAACCACTCGGGGATCTTGTACTGGAGGGGGTTCTGCATGATGGTGACGATGCGCTCGAGTTCTTCGTTGGAGAGCTCACCAGCACTGGATGCCAGAAGAGAGATCCGATCAGCAGCCGATACGGGGGCTGGATTCAGCATGGTGAGGGCGTGCGGCCGCAGACACCTACCGCTTGGTGAGGTCAACGTCAGCCTTCTTGCAGACAATGTTCGAGTAGCGACGACCAACACCACGGATGTGGGTCAGAGCGTACATGATCTTGCGGCGACCCTCAATGTTGGTGTTGAGGAGACGCAAGATGTGCTGGAACTGGTTCTTGTCTGGGACGACGATGGACTGTGCATCGGCGCACGCAATCCAGACAGTAAGAGAAAGTATCGTGGACCAACATTAGTATCCATGGAATGAGAAACCTGGGCAGATGGCCGCTGCCGACGGTCCGAATGGATGATGTGTCGATAATAGTTGTCCAGCAAAAGCGGGTCTGCCCATGAGAGACGCCCAAACGATCGAGCCGCCACAGTCGATGCTGCTGGGTTCGTGAAACGCAGGTGTCGAGCGTCTGTTGCGTTGTTGGAAGGTAGCGACACGGCCGGGCATTTCGTCGATTGCGGGGATCCGTCCTATCCATCGTAGCTGAGCATCCAATCCGGGTCGAGGTATCGTTCATCCATCCATCCATCCATCCATCCATCTATCCATCCATCCATCGATGCGTTCATCGGCAGAGGCGGTCGCATCCGGCTCGTGTTGGTGTGTCGTCCATGGACTACATACCATGTTGATAATGCTACAAAGTCCGTGTGGAAGAGGGCGATACACTGTGGCTGCCGCGGCCCAACATGTTTTGTCCTCGGCGGCTCTCGCGCACCGCACCACGTGATGTGGCGCAGACTGCCTAGCGCTCCCACGGCCTGGTACTTCTGCCAGCATATCTGCCAGCATATCTGCCAGCATATCTGTCTTCGTAGTTGCCAGAAGCCACCAGCCAGCAGCCAGAGGCTGGGACGGCGTGTCCTCCATACCGGTCGTCCTTAGCATTAGTCCTGAAACCGCACGGCAATAAGCGCCATCTCTGGTCAGCGCGGATCATACATCGGACACAGCGACATCGATCTGCGCGTCCGTCCGAGTTGGCACCAGTTTGCGCTCAGGAGAAACAGGACGGATTCGCTCCCATCCTATTTGCGTGGCGGTTGTCAGTTTGTGTTCAGTAGGTCATTTGAAATCGAAAGGATCACCTCGGCAATCCCCAAGTGAAGACCGCGGGTTGCCATCCGGTCTCCACAATCGCCCTGCACATACGATCGTATCGCGCGCCGCATCGTGGTCGATTCTGCGCTTCATGGCAACTGTGATATTGCAGCATCGTAGTGCAGCGATGCATGGGTGCATTTCGGACCCAGAATAGCGCCGTGCCTGGTTCAAAACAGGGTGTCACGCTTCGGTTTGGGTGTGATGTCAGCGGCGAGCGATTGGATATACAGCCAGCGATACGAGGGAGACACATTCATGAAGGCTGCATCGATGAGGACGGCATCGATGAGGGCAACATCCGCTGGCAAGCACCGGACTGGTTGTTGAGCGTCGAGCCGTGTGCGGCGCTGTCGGGCAAACAGCAAACAATCCCAGGGGGCTTTTTGGCTGCCGATCCGCCGCCAGCCATCGCCCGCTGCGCCCTTCCTCGCATCTGTCCGCCTGCTGTCGCCATGCCTGTCCCCAAGATCGCCCCCTCCATGCTCTCCAGCGACTTTGCCAACCTCGCTGGGGAGGCCAAGCGCATGGTCGAAGCCGGAGCCGACTATCTGCACATGGATGTCATGGATGGGTGAGTCGCAGCGGACATCTGTCCATCCAAGTCTGTCCCGCCACTCTGGCTCGTCCTGCGGGCTTGGGGTCTCGGCAGGACTCGGCAGGTCTCGCCGCCGTCGCTCTGCTCCGTATCCCAGGATCCCGCACGGCAAATCATCGGGTCAGCCGGCCGATCGTTAGCGACTTATCTGCCGCCCTTCGATCGATGCAGCCACTTTGTGCCCAACCTCACCCTCGGAGCCCCCATCATCAAGTGTCTGCGCAAGCACACGAACGCATTCCTGGGTATCTGTTTGTCGAGCTTGCCGCCGCCGCTCTGGTCCTGGGTCCTGGGTCCTGGGTCCGCCGTCTGCCATGCCTCAAATGGCATTCTCTAATCGCTCGCCCGTAACCTGCACTTACAGATTGCCATTTGATGGTCTCGAACCCTGAACAGGTAAGCATATCCTGCTCTATGCCGCCGCATCCTCGCCCTGAGAGCATTGTCTGCACCACCGGCATCACCGGCCCAAGTTACTGACGCTATCTGTTCTGCTGCAAGTGGGTCGATGACTACGCAAAGGCCGGTGCATCCATGTACACTTTCCATATCGAGGCCACAGGTGAGTGCCGAAGGCAAACGACGGAGCCGACAGTGACCAAATCGGTGAGGGCGCTGTCGCATGTCGAAGCGAAACAGCCGTCGATCCTGATCAAAGCACGGTGCTGTTGCAGCCAACGCTGCTGCCCTGATTGCCAAGGTGCGTGCCACCGGCATGAAGGTCGGTATTGCCGTTAAGCCCAAGACGGCAATCGAGTCGGTCTTTGACTACGCCAACGATGTCGACATGATTTTGATCATGACCGTCGGTAAGCAGCGGCTCCTTGACATACACGAGCGAGGGCCGCGCTGTATCCAGGGCATCATTGTCGATTGTTCGAGAGCATGACACTGTGAACCAGTGAATCTGGTTCCAGAGAAGCAGCATGGGCTTTCTGCAACACATGAGCTACTCAGCAGCGGTCTGGGCTGTGGCAAAAGTGAGATTGTTAAGCCCGCTCGCTTCCCCCTCGCCACCGGGTCGGAACAGAGCCTGGATTCGGCGGCCAGGCCTTCATGAACGACTGCCTCCCCAAGGTCCGCGCTCTGCGCCAAAAGTTCCCCAACCTCGACATCCAAGTCGATGGCGGTCTTGCCAACGACACCATCGAGCGGGCCACCGAGGCTGGCGCCAACGTCATCGTCGCCGGCACCTCGATCTTTAGTGCCCCATCGCCCAAGGATACCATCCAGCACTTCCGCGACTGTGTCCTGCGAAACGTCACCAACAAATAAAGGAGGTTTCATGCATCGGCGAAACGATGCCGAAAGACCAACCCCACAACGAGCTGGCGTGGGAGCGTGCCATGGTGGGCGTCGCATGAGCCGACCGGGTGCGGTCCGTTTGCCCTGGTCCTCCAGTGCTGGTCCTCCAGTGTTGGGCCTCGGTCGCTTGTGCAGTGCTCGCAGAACGAAATGATGCAATGGCCCTGGCAAGAACCAGATGCCTCTCGGTCGCGCCTCGCTGGACTTCTCGCCGTCATCTCGTTGAGAGAGGCTGTCGCTCTCTGTGCCTGTGTTCTCTCTCGGCGAGACGGGCCGAGAAGCCTGTTCAATGTCTCAGACGCGGATCTGCAGGGTGGCAGCCCGATCTGACTCTTCTCGCCGATCGCAGCAGCAGCAGCAAGCTTTCCCCCTCGAGGCCGCAGTATGGACAGCCAAGAACAGACCCAGGATCGTGCCGCCAAGCGCAAGGTCGACGAGATCGCCACCCCAAAGAAGCCTGCGAGCGAGTCTGTGGAGGTGAGCGGACACGACAGACCACCAGTGCTTGCGCTCTGCGCTTGCAGAACCCAGTGTCCGTCGTCTCAAGCCGGATTACATCTAGCTGCTGTCCAGCGGCCAGTGTCCATCCTGCGTCGACACTAACGGCGTCCCAAACTCCAGCAGGCACCCGCCGAGGCCAAGATCTCGCCGCCCCTCAAAAAGATTGCGATTGAACCCACCGACGGCGATGGCGAACAGGAAAATGGCCAGCAGGACACAGAGGTTTGTCCAAGGCACGCCATTTGATCTTCCCGCCTTGTGCATTTTGTCTTTGACTGGCTCTGCCAGCCGAGCATCCTGTTGCAGCTGTGTTCCTTCCCAGCGCTTGCCTGATCCCGCCCACAAGCCCGCACTGACCCTCCGATCTCGTCGCTGCCATCGGTAACCCGATCCGACGGCGTCGCTCTGCTGCCCCCCCCCGACTCCACCACCATGCTATCGTCAGATCGAGAGAACGAGCAAAGTCAAGAAGGAAAGCCCAAAGAAAGACAGCATCAAGACCGACAGCCCGAAAAAGGTCGCCTCGACCCTCTCACTATTCGGAGGGGGCTCGGGTGCCTCATGGGACGACTGGACAGATGATGCGCCAAAGAAGCCTGCAGTCACCACAGGCAGCGACAAGCCCGGTGCTCTGGCCGATCCAGGGCGCAAGCATCTACCAGCTAAATCGGTCGGAATTCCCGAGTCGCCGCTCGGTGCTCTGTCATCGCATTCGGGCACCGACAAATCGTCGCAGACCACGGGCGGGTCAACGTCGATCTTTGATGTGAGTCTCCCCCCCCTTCGATAGTCAAGCGCGGAGACGGCCATGCACGGGAGATAATCAAGCATGGAGATGGCCGCGCATAGATAGCCGCCGCCGGCCGATTGTCTCCCGACCACAGTGGTTTACTTTGCAGCCGCTAACGCCCCGAGATTGCTCCCTCCAGCGCTTGAAGAGTGCGACCTCCCTGGGCACGACCACATTCCGATCGTTCGCGGGACCGACCTTTGGCTCGTCCACCTCGTCGTACTCGGGACTATCATTTGGCTCCCAGGCCAACAAGGATGACCAGTCGTCGTTCAGCTCACTGCTTTCCAGCCAGCAAGAAGATTCGGCCGAGGCGGACGACGTAGAGGCCGAGGCTCCCATCGAGATTGCGCCAGTGGTCAGCCTCGAGCTGCAAGAAGGTATGCCGTCACTTTTGGATTGGTTCACACAGCAGCGGCCGGGCGTGGTTCGCCTGACTACCTGTACTAATCTGTCGAGGTTCTAGTTGTCACCGGAGAGGAAGACGAAAAGACACTCTTTCAGGTACATCCCTCGCAGATATTGACTTTTGGTTGAGTCCGAAGCACCGGTGGCGGGTTGCTCTGGAACAAAGCTCCCCACCACTGCCGGATTCCAGCATATTGACCGACAGCGCCCGCTATCTCGTGAATCGTCCAGACTCGCTGCAAGCTCTTCCACTGGAAAGACCAGAAGTGGTGCGAGCGAGGCACAGGCTCTCTGCGAGTCAATGCCAAGAGAGACAGCATTGCGCGATCCCGGTTAGGTATGTGTCGGCGAGTTGTTCTGCCAGCGACAACACCATGAAGCATTCCCTCTGGACTGCGGCGGAAGGGCATAGCTCGACCGCAGAGCACACACCTCGGCTGGCGAGCTCTGTTGTCACTCTCTCGGTATATTCGTGCCCTGATGTGTGTTTTTATTGGCCGCCAGTGATGAGAAGCGAGGGAGTTCTGCGATTGATCCTCAACACCGCCATCTACAACAAAATGCCCGTCGAGCAATACCAGGGGCGGTATGTGCGCTTTGCCGCATTTGAAACGGACGAGAGCGGCACCACCACTCTGACTCGATATCTGGTCAAGGTAAGACCGACAATCCGCTGCTGAGCGCCATCGACAGCGAGACGGCGGAGCAACGACTCTCTGAACATACGACGGCTGGTGTAGCTGCTGCACACCTCCGATTGCAGTATTTTAGAGGAAGTACACCACACCGGGACTGGAGTGCTGACAGCTCTATCGCCACCAGGTTGCCAACGACGACGCCGGCAAGGAGCTCGTAAAAGCGGTTGTGGCTGCCTCAGCTAAAGCAGCCAAAGCCGAGTAAGGCTCATACACTGCTGTACATACGCAGAGCTTTGGATGGGCCACTGTGCGGAATACACTGTACACTTGACACATGCGGGACACTATCCCTATCTCATATGCCAGCGTTGTAGGAGATGGCTCGCATCCAACCGAGCCCATATGCAACGAGATCGATCGCCTCGGCGGCCTCCGAGTGAAGCCTCCCAGCGGCAGACTCGGAGCTGCCCAGCATCGATGTTTTTGGCGGTCAAGCATCCGCCAGTGTGCCTTGTTGGCGCCTGTCACTTTGCCCGCCGTCATTTGCCCGCCTTTGGCAAGAACCACCTCTCTGCTCTCCCCAGCCGCCCGCTGCAACCTCGATCGGCTGGATCGACTGGAGGCCCGTGCTCTAATCGCCATGACCATGTCGACTCCCTCGTCGCTAGAGGGCGAGTTCGGTCTCGAGTTCAAGCGATCCTGTGCCGAGGCCGATGGCACACCGCCGACAATGTCGCTTGGCGAGGCGGTATCGCTGATCAGCCGATTTGCATTGCTCCACAACGTTTTCATCGGGCAGCAACACATGATGCAAATCCAGGCCCAGCTGCACAAGAATCCAGACATCTCTCTCACCGAGCATGAGGCCCTGGAGCTCTTCAGCACCCTCTGCACTCTGGCCGATCGAGATGATAGTCCGGCACTGGACGACAAGCCTGGGCACTCGCCAGCACCCGTTCCTCCATCGGATCCGCTACCAGGCCCGGAGCTGCTCGCGCTGGTTCCAGAGCCGATCGCTATGGGACCACGCCCATGGTCGTCCAAGTTGCCCAAGCGGAAATCCCTCATCAGGAAGATCAATGAGAGGCGAGCGGCCGAGCCCACGGCCGAGATCATTGATCAGTCATTCGTCCCCGCCAGCGGCCTGACCAAGGCCGAGGTCCCCAGCGAACCCAATATCCCGAGAGACGATGCGGACCGTGAGCTTCCCTTGCTTCAGATCGACAAGCTCGAACAAGAGCATGCGTCCAGAGAACATCCCTCAAGAGACCATGTGGTAAGACCGTCGCTTGTTCTGGCCAATATGCTATATCCTGGTATCGTGTCGATGGGCATCTGTAGTTGCTGATGCGACTTGGCTATGACGCTAATCGAATGCACTCGTCTGACTCAACGTTACCCACTCATAACTCAGACCAAGGACGAGGAGATCCGCAATCTCAAGGCCCAGCTGCGGTCGCACCGGAAGCAGCTCGAGGAGAAGGACTATTTGATCAAGGCTCACGATCAACAGCTCGAGGCTCTCCTGCAAACCAACGGCGATCTTAGAGCCGAGGTGGCGACTGCCCGAAAAACGATTGCAGAGCTCAAGTCGAGCGAGTCCAAGCTGTCCGAGTACGTCCACAAGGTATGGGCCTTGAAGTCTGACATTCTCAGGTGCTTGCCAACCATTTCTCATGTCACTATTGACAACCATCGCACCCCTTTCGACTCTGCCGAGCAGCTCGAGAGCGACTTGGACGCTTCTGTGGGGCAAAAAAAGAAGCCATCACCGATCAAGCAGCGACTGGCCCTGCTCGAAGGTACCGGTGCAGCCCCTCAGTCACTTGCA
The DNA here is from genome assembly GCF_025602895.1 of Polychytrium aggregatum. Taxonomy (NCBI): domain Eukaryota; kingdom Fungi; phylum Chytridiomycota; class Chytridiomycetes; order Polychytriales; genus Polychytrium; species Polychytrium aggregatum. The sequence goes on from NW_026516266.1 coordinate 21,299, forward strand.
CTTATCCCTTAGTGGCCGACGACCTTTGGTACTGACAGATCCAGTTTCTCGCTCTGCCCGCAGATGAAAATCGTCAGCTCAAAAACACTCTTTCGGATCATCAAAGGGACTCGGCAGAAACAATATCCGCCAAGGAGGAGATTATATCGGAGCTTCAGGCTCTGCTCGAGACATACACAATGCGGATGCAAGAGGTACGCGGCCTGCTGTCGCCGTTGCTTTCTCGGCCCGTTGATCGAGTTCAGAGCCCTGCTGATTTCTTGAGAGCCCTGTCGATTTCTTGAGAGCCATCACCTCACCAACGAGCTCACAACGAAACTCGTGTCTCTCAGTCGCCGATCCAGCCCGAGGAGTTACCCAGTATGCTCGTCCAAACGATCTTGGACACCCACGAAACCTTGGACTTGCCCGACTCTGTGACCCTCGGCAATGCAGTGCCGCCAACCAAATGCACAGATACGCCTGGGTAAGCCAAACTAGTGCCCGTCTCTTACACAGGCAATGGCCGATACCTGACGGCTGCTGATTATGGTCAACCTCCAGAATCCAACCATCACACGTTGCTACCTGCGATATCGAGACGCAAACCGCGCTTGAGGTTGACGAAGGTAAGATTTCCGACATCCGCCAGCTACCTGATCGTGGGCCAGTCTCTCTGATGCGGCGGTGCTTGATTCAGACTTTAGCGATATCCATATCCATCATAAGCTGGAGCAACAGCTCCGGAATCAAGGTGAGTCTCGGCACTGGCCCTTGCACCAAACCCACAACGGGCCATTGAAAGCGCCATAGCCCTGCTTATTGGATCCATTCAGTGTACTTAATGACAACGCTTTGTTACGATGGCTGCGGTTCCCAGAGTCATTGGCTTCCCTGCTCAAGAGGGAAAATGTGAGTGCTCGAGCAAATCCAGAGTTGGACTGATGTCGTGAAGATTGTGTCAGAAAGCAAAAGGAACGAGGCAACCAGGCAGCAGCAATTCTGGATGAATGTGCCGCTGCGTCGGCATGACTGACACTTCATCGATCACGCAGGAGGAACTGCAATCGCAGCTCACTCAAGTTAACCTGCTGCTCAAAGACAACCAAGTGCAGCTCAAGCTGTTCCAGCACAACGAGCGGGAGCTGGTGCAGTGGATTGAGATGCAGAAAAAGGACGTTCTGGAATTGACGCACCAGATCGCTGGTATTGAGAAAGGTGAGCTGAGCGAGCACTGGTTCTGGCGGCATGCCGCTGACGATGATCCTGAGAGCAATCTCCAAATGGACGTACGCTCTCTCGGCATGGCTGTGGCAGTGCACGTCCATTTGAACCTATTTCTGCGATGCATGAGTCGCACCGTTGCATGCGATCTCTTCCGGCGAAACCAACGTGCCCCAATCAACTCTACCTTGCAGGAATGGAAGCCGAGATCCGCAAGGTACAGACACTTGCGCAGATACAGCGCGACAGACATGGCCATCCTCAGCCATCAGAGATGCTGCTCGAGCAAGACAGTAGCACGGATTCAGTCCCCAAGATCCCAGGACGGTGGAGCAGCAGAGCCTCGGTCTCAGAAACATTATGCAGCTCTCCGGACCACGAAAGCCCAGGATCTCAGACCAAAGGTGTCCCGCTTGGTGGTCTGAAGCTGCACTCGGAAACTCTGTCTGGGCCTTGGACTCTTGCCATTGCGCTCGTCGCACTCATATTCCTGGGGCTAGTGGTCACTGCAGGCCTCCACCCTGCTGATGGGCTCATTGGCCGCACCCTCTCCGTGCTGCTGCCCGCTGTCCCAAATCCCATCACCTGAGCTCGATCCGAGAACAGGTTAAGGCAGCACCGCTATCAATCGCAACCTCTGGCGCACTTTGATAATAGACAAATCTTACAGCTGTTCCAGAAACGGGACAGTCCCTACTATTCTCTGGCATCAGAGGTCTGAAGGCTCTGATCGATTGCATGTGGATTGTGTTGCCCTGACGACAGTCGTCTCACATGCATGGATGGCATATGCTCGGGCGAGCGACCATGTTTGTCCTGCCCTCGCTGGCCGAGGAGCCGCCGAGGAGACGCCGAGAGCACAATCTCCGCTCTCGCTGTGAGGCGGGTTGGCTTTTGCGATGCATGGCCAGGGCCGGCGGGACTTGCTCAAGCAAAGGCTCAACTCGCACCCGCAACCGAGCCGCCACCTCCATGGCCAACACATTCCTGGGTAGGGCCTGCAAGGCCGCAGCATCGGCGCCGGGTGTTGGCTGGCTGATGGTATCTGCTGACACTCATGGGCTCGGATAGAAAACGTCGTCGGGCTGTTGCTGGTGGCCGTCTGCTGGGGCGGAACCAATCCCTTCATCAAGTTGGGCAGCCAGGGTCTCGACGACGTCACCAAGAAATACCAGGGGCATCCGTGGTGGCGCCGGCAATGGGAAGAGATTCGATTCTTGTGGACCAACTGGAAGGTGCGTCTCGACACAGACGTCTTCGGTCATTTGCGGTGGGCGTCGATGCGGATGTCTGGGCTCTGGTCCTGTGCTGACCATCGAGCTGCCTCTTGCCACCAGTATGTCGTACCCCTTGCCATCAACCTCAGCGGATCTATGGTCTACTATTACACCCTGGGCAACAGCGGTGAGTCGCAGCATAGTCTGGCGATTCTTGCAGCCATCAACGCTGCTCGGCGTGCGGGTAACTAGGCTCCGTTAATGACCCGCATGCTCGATGCAGATTTGTCTTTGGTTGTCCCCATAACAAATTCGCTCACGTTTGCCCTGACAACGGCTGTCGGCTATTGTTTGGGTGAGGAAATGGAGAGCAGAGGTGAGTTGCCTGCCATCGATGGTCTGGGCGTATGGCGGACGAGATGCCGCTGCATCCGACTCGGCTCTGCTCACCAACACTTCTCCCCGGCTCGCGCAGAGACAATCCTCGGTGTCGCTCTGGTCTTTGCCGGGGTTGTCCTATGCATCTTGAGCAAGATGGACACATGAAACACTGCGTCAATCTAGACACCAGCCTCTCTCAGACCCGCTCCACATACTTCCGAAACAGCCCGTGGTGATGAGCAAAGGTTTCGGTAGAATACACACCGCCCATAGTCCTCCCTCCAATGCGCTGATCTGGTACTTGGGGTCACATATTGGCCTTGCCAACGAGCATTTCGCCAAATAGACTACTGGGCTCGCTCGATCCAAGGCGTTTCTGATCCAGGGCGGTTCCCAGAATCTCTGGGTGCACTGCTCGACCCCTTCACAGGCATCCCGATCATCCTGGTCCCACCAGGGCCAGAAACGGGGCGATCGAACTCGCCGATGATATGCCTTCCTTTTCTTTCCAGCCAGAGGCATCTGTGTTTCGACAGCAGACGCTGCTTCTCTCGTCTGCAACCGACTCCAGAACGACTCTGCAGGTGCTTCCGACATGCACGAGAAACCAGAGGTGCTCCACATCGTCACGACCGATATCCATGTCGACGATGACAATCGGGGTGAACGACAGCCACACACGATGCACACGCCCGTCACGGTGGGCGATCCGCTCAGAGAAGACTATGCCTTCTACTCAAATCCCGTTTCGATCGCCGCGTCGACGCTGTCGCTTCAGCCCCGTAAGACCGTGCTCGATGAGCTTGGCGATCTCATCGTGCGGGACGCCAAGGGCGACCCTCTTGGACCCATTTTGAATGCACCGAAGCTCCGGCAGCAGTACCGAGACAAACGTCTGAGCAAGCCGTACTTCACCATTGGCATGTCCGTGGTGCAGCTGGCTCTTCTTATTGTGAGCTTTGTGCTCAATTATATAGCAACGCAGAGCCCCATTGAGCTCAATCCATTCAACCCCATGATCGGCCCGACGGACGGGGCAAGTATCCTCGCGCGAACCTGCTGGGAGCCGGAATGCCGGCTGGGCATGATACGCGGCGGGACGGAAACGAGTAGTATAGAAAGATTGCCTCTGTTAGTGGGCAATCTGATGAGGGCATATAGCCTCCAGCACGGGTGGCATGAGCAAGATCAGCAGATTCTCACAGTAGCCTCCGTCGCTCAATGTATTCATAGATCCTCATGCTCATGGGGGCACGTTATGTGCCCTGCATGCGTGCCACCCGCTACTACGACAGCACCTCCGGCACAACCATCGACTTGACGACACCGGGCCTCACTGTCGCCTGTCCGAGCGGAATCAGCCCGCAGAACGCAACTCTCTACAATGGCCTGTGCACCTTTACGGACCTCTGCGGATTCAACGGCGCTCTGCCCCACAATCAGTTCTTCCGTTTCCTGACCCCGATCTTCCTGCACGGCGGGATCCTGCATTTTCTCATGAACATGATGTTCCAGCTCCGAACGGGGCTGCAAATGGAGCGCGATTTCGGGAGTCTGCGATACTCTATCATCTACTTGATCAGCGGCATCGGAGGCTTTGCCTTTGGTGGCAATTTTAGCGGCTTTGTGCCCAGCGTGGGCTGCTCCGGGTCGCTCTACGGACTGATGGCCTGTCTGGTGCTCGATCTGGCTCAGCACTGGAAAATTGTCCAGAATCCATGGTGGGAACTTCTCAAGATGATTTTCCAGATTCTGGTCTCGTTCATGCTTGGAATGCTTCCATACATCGACAACTTGTAAGTACCGGCCATGGCGAAAGCACTGCGTGTGGGAATGGTCTATTGTTGTCGAGCACATCGATACCACGGTTGGGATATCCTTGCAATATTGAAGCCGACGGTGCGGTATCGAGAGAATCCCGTCGGATCCGGCTCGATTGGTTGTGATACGGCTTGCCGATGAGTTAGGATACCGTACCGGTTCGACTCCTGCCATCAGTATCACTGACTGCTTGGATCGTGGTGCACTCGTTTGTGGTGCATTCGACCGTGAACAGCGCACACATCGGTGGCTTTATCTTTGGGATCCTGGCCGGACTGGTTTTTCTTCCGATCCAAGGATACACCAGCAGCGACCTCCGTAAGAAGAAGCTCACTCGACTTGTCGCCATCCCTGTGCTGATCGTCGTCTTGGTGCTGGTGTTCCAGTTCTTTTATCAAGGCACGGCGTCCGAGTGCGGCTGGTGCGAATACCTCAACTGCATTCCAGGCATGCCGTGGTGCTCATCCAAATGGGGCACTTCGATGATGCTGCAATAGATCCTCGGCTTGGATAAAGTACAGGCCACTTTGAACAGAGCTGGTGGAGTGCTCTGGGTGAATATAAAGCGAAATTCATGCACACAGATGCTCTGCACTTTGCACTCATCCGCCATGCCCTTTCCTTCGCACTCATGCGCCATGCCCTTTTCTTCGCACTCATGCCCATGCTCCGTGGTCCGCACTTCTTACTTGATTCCCGTCGGCTGTCGATGCTTGTTGACGGTCTCTACAGCGAATCACTGTCGAGCGCAGCAGCCGGCTCCAGCCGCATTCCAGCCGTCGGCCATGATGTCTGCTCAGTGCCGTTGTCTGCCCGCCTTCTCGCTTGCGGTCGTCTATTTCCCATCTCCCATCCGCCTGCTCACATCATCGCCAAGTGGTAAGCATATGCTGTTTTCCCGTCAGACATTGCCGGCGATTCGACGGATCGCCGCGTTCACAGGGCGTCTGGGACGACCCGAGGGTGGCCGCTCAACCCGCGGGATATATCGGTGCCGGATAGACCAGATCCTTCGTCTGAGCAGGCAGGCAAAGCAAGGATCAGCATCCAGCCCCGAGCGAGTCTCTGTCCTGTCCGCATATCTCATGCCTATGACCTCACATAGACAGCCGCTTCTCGTCCTGATCCCCACCTCCACGCTATCTGTATGGGCCCATTGGTTCGTTGAGCGTGCGACCGGCTCTGCCCATCCGCAACCGCACTTGAGTCAGCAGCCTTGTTTGCGATGCCGCTGTGTCGGCAAGACAGTCGGCATGATCAGCCAACTAACTGTATCTGCGGTCGGCCCTGTCGCTGTCCCTAGGAGAGGTTTCGATTCAATATCCATCCCCCAGCCCTGCACCCAGTCCATGACGAGCCCCGGCGTGGCTGACGCTCCCAGTGAGGCCGTCAGGCCTTATGACTTCACCAACTTTGACCGGCTCCTTGAGGACTACACACTCTGCGCTGAGTGGGCCCGACAGCATCAGGCAGCCATTCGCCGAGATCAACAGCGGCGGCGTGAGCTGGAGATCACGCTTTCCCGGAAGGACGATGAGATTCAGCATCTGCGCTCGACCGTGAATGAGCTGCAGACCACGGTTGCTTCCAAGGAAGACGTCATCCGCAGACTCAACCTGCAGCTCCAGAAGCTCATTGAGCACAACACCAATATCATCAAGTTTACGTCGCATATGCTCGAGTCCACGCTGCCGGTCGATGCTGTCCCTTCTGGAGCACTCGGGACAACGAGACACGTCCGCGACCTTGGGGCACTGTCGACTACCGAGAACCCTCGCAACAGCATCCCAGTGATCTTCAAGGATCTGCCCAGCCGGCCCTCCGTTGGGCGACCCAGCGAAGAAGACGATCTTGGCAACCGTCCCTCCGAGCAGCCCCACGCAAGCACCATCGTTCCCACATCCATCCACAATCTACCACGGCGGCGACACGAATCGCCTCCTCGTTTTGATGTCTCGACACCAAAGAGCCAGCCCGAGCCTCTGTCTTCCAAGTCTCTCGAAACCAAATCTACGGCACGGGGTGATCAATCCACCTGGGCTCATAAACCAGTCGCCCAAATCCATTCATCGAATGGGAAACGATCGCAACCTTCATCGAGTGGACAAGGACTCGCCGACTCCCCTGCTCGGCAGCCGTGTTCCTGTCAAAAGCCAAGTCATCGGCGACAAGTCCATGTGTCGCGACGACCAGAGGGACTGAAGCCCTCTGCACTGCGCAAGCCTGCTCGATTGCCACATTCTCTTGCATCAGTCGCATCCGCCGATGGGAAGCAAGCGTCGGGTTCGCTGCTCCAAAGTGGCGTGCAGGACAAGCACGCCGATCGGATCTCTCCGCCTCCATCTGAAAGCATCACCCCAGACCGGGTCCAGAATCTTCAAGCAACGAGCAATGGACCCGCAGCACTTGCAGGTCAATCTCAACACAGCACCACCGAATCTGCCGCAGAGCAGTGTGCCCCCTTTGACCAAGAATCCAACGGCCCAAATGGAGTTGTGTCCGGAGGGACCGACCATCCGCCTCGTTCTCTTGGTCCAAAGGTCCGTGCTCCTGCAGACACCGTTCCAGTCCAGCCACAGCTCAGTCCATTATTGAGCGAGCGCATCGAGCCCGATCCAGCTGCTCAGCCATCTCAAGATAAGCAGAAGGTTATCGCCGCCCTGTCGAGCGAGTTTGCCTCGGAGGCTGAGCTTCTCGCAGACATGCTTCTCAAAGCAACAATGAGCAATGCGGACCCGGCTGCCGATGGTGATGTCGAGAGCCTGGAGATGCTCCAGGAAAGCGGGGGCATGCTTATCGACTGTAGACTCTTGCTCTCTGCGCTACAAGCATCCAGCCAGCTCAGCACTAAAACAGGCAGTCCGCTTCCTGATCTCCATCTGGAGAGCGGCAAGCTCAACGTAAGAGCCGACAATCAGCGTTCTCGATCCGCAAAGCGCAAGCAACGCCTTGGGAATGTACACACAACCGCAGAGGCCGACAGCACAACACAGCCATCTGAGCCGATCCAGCCGGTACAGCGCAGAAGCAGCAACGAGACCACCGATGATATCAGCGACAAGATCAGCGACAGAATCAATCTTGCTCGTGACTCCTCGGAGTGCAGCACCGTCGACCCCGGTGTGGCACTCGATCCATATCCGCGCCCCGACGAGGCAACCCCAAGCGATGGGCCGCTTCCGTGTCCCGAGGAATCCTTTTCAAGCGACTCTCCCTTGAGCGATATCATCGAAGGCGAGCTGTTTCCGCCAGAAGTCATAATTGATGCTGAGCACTGTCAGTCTGGGCCGCAGACCAAGTCCGATAGCTATCCTCGTTGGCTCGACAACTACCGGCCCTTCACCAGCAACACAGCCCCAGGTCTCCTAAGCTGTCCAGACACCTTTCTTGGCGAAAAGCAGACTCACCGTGCGGCCGAGACGACGCCATCGCTGCTCGCCGAAGCAGGGGCCCGGCTGGATACGCTACCGGAACACATCGATCCGACAAAAATCATCGATTCCCCTGCCCTGCTGTCGAGCTCTGAGGAGCAGCGTGCTGCCTTGGCGCCACACACAGATGTCGAGAATATCCTTGCAACCCTGCGGGCGATCACCGGTGCCGTGATGGAGCTTCATCCCGAAAACGGAGCCGCTCCGGCCATACTGGCGCATCCTGAAAAAGCCAATACGTGTGAGCACGAGAACTGCGAGCATCCAGTCAAGCCGCGAGTCGACAAGCAGAAGCTCTCCCTCCGTGCAACACGAGCAGTGATGCCCCTCTCTGAGCTGGATGCAACCCTGATGACCTACACGCCGGCCCCACCTGTTCCGTTTTCAGCAGCCTCGCGCATCTGGCTCAAGCCGCTCTCGGACTTTGACCATGAGGCATGGGAAAAGCACTACGTCGAAGGAGTCGAGGCCAAGCTCCGCGATGGCGAGATCTGGGTCGACCACACCCACTTTGTCGACAAGGACGGAGAATATCTGCTTCGAAGCGGAGACTTTGTCGTGTTCCTGACTCGGGCAGGCATGACCGAGAACGGCAACTGGTCTGGGAACATTGTTGTCGCCACAGCCATCCGCGAAGTCAAGAACCATCGGTGTCGAATGCTGCGCCGCAACATGCGGGTCGTGTTCTTTCGTCTCTTGATTGTGAAGGAGCGAGTGTCCCTGAGCAAGGGCGAGTACGATCTATCCAACTTCAGCTTGCCGTGGATGACGCCGCTGGACCAGCTATTGTTCTCGCAGATAATGCGGTAAGTCCCGACGTCCGTGCGAGGGGCACTGCTCGCGGAGATGCCATTTTGGCCGACGGAGGAGCAGCGAGGAAGCAGCTCGAGGGATAAGCCCAGCAGCAGCCAATTCGAGTCAGGGCGTGCGTCAAAGCCGTGCGATGAATGCGGCGCTTTTTTTTCCCCAAAGACTGACTGCGTCTCGCCATCCTGTGCTCAGAACAATGCGGCCCAGCGTCAAGAGAACGTTTGTCGCACGTATGATCGGCACCGAGGTTGGCCCGCCGAACTGGAGCGACTGGAAGCGAGGCATGCGCAAGTACTTTGTTCTACCAGGTCCTTCCCCGCGCCGACACAGCATCCACAGCAGCGCCATTCTCCTCGTCTATGGCTGCTGGGGGAATAGTCCTGGCGAGATCATGATCTGGAACTTGTTCTGGACCGTATGTCGAGGACGCATTGGCGACACATATCTCCTCGAGTTGGCATACCACCGCACCGGACCATTCACCATGCCCGACCTCGGCCTGGACCCGTTTCCGATGTCGTGGCGGCCGATCGGCGATGGCCGCAGCAGCAAGCTGTGGAAGGAGTGCGTCCTGGGCGAGGTGGGGCTCCGTCTGGCCGAGAAGCCGGTGCCGCTGACGCTGTGCTGAGTTGCATGGTGGTGGGATATCGCCGGGCCATGCAGGTTCAATATAGGCTGCCCACATTGAAACGGGGGTGCAGTGCATGGGATTGAGTGATGATGATCGTCCGCCTGAATGCTGTCGATCTACGCTTGTGCCGCTTGTCATAGACTCGGCCGACGAGACATCATGGGATGGACACCCAGGGAGATGATTTTGCGCACTTGGTCGAGGAAAGGCAAGGGCGGCTTGCCTGCGCTGCTCGTCCCATCCAATCCGGCCAGATTTCGCTCACTCCCGCCGCCCCATCATCCGCCGACGACCCAAAGCTCGTCTGCGCTCGGTCCGACCCTTGGAAAGATTCGCCGAGCCAACCATGTCCCGCATACTCCGCAGATTGCTGTCCCATTCGAGCACCGGCACCAGCACTCCCAGGGCGATAGGTGAGCAAACAGAGCCCGATGGCGACTTCGAAGCCAATACGCATCGTCGAATGCTCGGCTTGCTGGCGATGCGATTCACTCATAAGCAGAGCTTCTCTCGATATTCCAGAGCAACTGACCAGCCGAGTCACCCTCATCCGGGCGCTGCCCTCGGGGCCATTCAGCAAAGAAGGTATACCCCCATAGCCGCTATCATGTCCCGACTGTCTGGATTCCCTCTGACCGATGCCGACTCTGCCGCCTATCCCCTGGATGTCGGCCGATGTGCTGTGAATGCTGGTGAATCCCGATTTCCAAGACAGCAACACCTATCTCGTTGGAGAGGGGGCCCAACGCATCCTCATCGATACTGGTATGAAGTCCCTGCTGCTGCTGTTGCTGCTGTATGTGCAGGTTGCGCCGACGGGAGCCCTGCCTCATTGTCCGTGAGATGGTTCCAAACCGATTTGCTGGTCGCTTGCCAACGACATGCTCGAAATGCCATCGATCAAGGCACCGGCCACCCCAGCTATCTCCCGACACTTGCTGGATATCTCAAAGAGAAGGATGCCTCCCTGTCGCATATTCTCCTGACGCACGCCCATGGCAACCATACGCATGGCCTGGTTGCAATCTGGAGAACCTTCGGCACCGCGCTGCCCGTCTACAAGCTCAAGTCGTCCCAGGACGATATCAAATTGTCGGGCAACAACAAGACCAAGGCGGAGCCAAAACCAAGCTTCCTCAAGGACGGCCAAACGATCCGCTCTCTCGACGGAAGCTCGTCCCTCAAAGTCCTCCACACTCCAGGCCATTCCCAAGACTCAGTCTGCTTCCATTTGCTGGAGGAGGACTCGATGTTCACCGGCGATGCCGTCTCGTCCGCTCCGCATGGGCCGACTCGACCGACGCATGCCGTCTTCGAGGATCTGGATGCGTATCGACGGTCGCTCCAGAAGATCACCCGTCAGTTCCCCAAGATCCTTTACCCCGGACACGGCGCTCTGGTGGCCAATCCGACAGCATATCTAGAGTCTGCTCGCGAATGCCAGAATGTCCTTGCGCTTGCGATCCACAACATCCTCGGACAGAGTGGCAAACCCATGTCCGCAGAAGCCATCGCCGTTGAAATCGATCAGGCTCAGCAGCTCCGCTTGAGCGACATCGAGCTGCCTGTGTTGATAGGCACAGTCAAGCACCACCTTCTTGAGATGGAGGCGCAGACATTCATCCGGCGCTCGCATGGACTGGAGTCCGAGTCCTCCCGCGCTGGCACCACGAATGGCTCAGGAGTCGATCCATCCAAACTCAAGGGGCCCGGCGGTCTCACGCTCGAGCAGATCTACTCCAAAGTCACTGAGAGCAATCGGAGAGATTGGTCTGACATGAACCGGCAAGAGCGGTCGCAGGTGCTTGACCAGACCTCCTGGCGCGAACAGCAGCATCCCTTGCATGTTCGAATCCCGCTACGGAAGGAGACGACATGGGTTCTTGCCTAGCATCGCACGGTGATGATGCTGGCAAACAGGCGTCGATGGGAATGATACTTTACAGCACCCACTTTGTTTCACAGCCGACTGCCCGCCCATTGTGTTTTGAATCGACAATGTGTTGCAACCCCAATAAGACGCACTGTTTCTCTCGGGCACAAGCACGCCGTAGTTGGCACCGCCATCATGTCACATCATATGCGGCCAGGAACGCCCAAGTGGGCCAAGTTATCTTCATTCCACCATGTCTCATCGTCGAGTCCATCACAGCAGCGCGAGTCCCGATCGCCATCGTACACCCTCTCGCGGAAGCGGCAGGATATATATTTGCACTCCGTCACCTTTCCAGGTACTTGAGGCAGCTCTGCCATCGGAGATGATGCCCAGCGATCCATTGGTTTCCACACGGACACAATCAGGGACAACTTCAACTCCAATGTACTCTTGCTCGTGTTGACGACAACTGGCGAGCTGACCACATTAGCATCAGCGCTGGAAATCAGTACTGACATCATTGGGGAGCGTCGAGGACGGCGCTCAGATGTCCAGCAGTTCTTTGACCGCCCGGCAGAGTCGGCGAGCTCCTTCACGCAGCTCCTCGGCGTCGTAGTGGGCAATCGACAGTCGCAGACAGTTGAGATACCGGCCTTGGACTGTAGTGAAAATTAAGCCCGGAGCAAACGATACCCGAGTGTTGCTTGTGCCTGCCGCTTCCTTCTGCTTCAGCTGCTGGTACAGGGCGTGGGTGTTGACATGGGACGGGAACTCGATCCAGATGAAGAATCCACCTTTGGGTTTCTCGATGCGCATACCCAGCCCCTCACCATGCAGCCGCAGGGTCTCGTAGGTCACCTCGGCGTTGTGGCTGTAGGTTTCCCTGAGCTGTGCGATATAGGTCTTGAGCTTGCCGGTCTGGATGATCTCGGTCATGATTCCAGAGGTCAGATGGTTGGGACTGCCTCCGGAGTAGAGGACCCAGAAGGTCTCATGGCGCTTGATGATGGCCGGCGAGGCCTCGACCCAACCGAGGCGTGCGCCCGGGGCAAAGATCTTGGAGAAAGAGCAATTCGAGATGACGTTTCCAAAGTCGGTTTCGGATCGCACCTGGTGCTCGAGTGCAATGAGTCGGGGCGGGTTAGGCTCCGCGCCAGGATACCCGAGCAGAGGATAGACGTCGTCGCAGATGATTAGGACGTCGTATTTGCGGGCTAGCTCGATCAAGCGGATACGCTTGTCCAGAGGCATAGACTGCCCCGTCGGGTTCGAGTAGTCGGGGATTGTGAAGAGCAGGAAGGGGAACTTTTTGGCCGGCTGGCCAGCAAAGGCCTGTTGGTCGACACTGCTGGAGAGCTCCTTGAGCCTCTCTTCGAGGATCTGCAGTGAAATGCCACCGGATTCGACTGGGACCGAGACAAAGTCGCGTTCCTGGAAGCCGTGGTCTTGGAGGACTCTGAGGGCCAGAAAGTAGGTCGGATCTTCGATCAAGATGCGGGTCGCAGAGGTCGTGAACATGGTGATGAGGTTGCTGAAGGACTGCGATGCCCCGCTGGTGACGGCGAGGTGATTGGCCTCAACGGGGCTGCCGTACTCGTTCGCCAGGAATCGAGCGAGCTGGGCCGGTTCGAACACTGGGGATCAGAGAGATGCAAACACCGTCTGCTCGACAAGATGGCAGGGGTATTCGGGTGCTAGGATGCGGCCGACTCTGTGTGGATGCTGACGGCCCAATACCTCACTGCGGAACTCGCTGTCGCCAAGCTTCGGCCCATACTGGAAGGCCAAGCCAGCATCTGGCTTGGACAGCTTGCGGGCGGTGGCCTCTTGGAAGATGGCGGAGGCGGTCTGGAGCAGGGCCGGAGATGGGGCGCCAAACTCAAACTGGATGTAGCCGCGGTCGCCAGAGGGGAAGAGAGTCCTGTCCGAGTAGAGGTTGCTGAAGGACGAGATGCGAGTGATCTGGTGAAGATCCATTTTTTTGGTGCGGGGGCTGTTCGCCGGACGGACGGACGGATCGACAGCTGGATCGACAGCTGGATGGATGCGAAAGACAGTCGGGAGGCGGAGGACCAGCGCGGAAGCCCTGGGTTGGCGCTCGATGGTCGTGCTGGCTCTGGTGATGCGATTCCTGGACACTGGCCACATCGCTCGCCCACGGGGAGGATCTAGCAGTGTATATTGGGTGTCTAGAAGAGCTGTCTGAGCGACAGGAATCCGTGGCCGAGCGAGTTCTTTTTGCCCCCATGATAGTGCAGAGAGATGGTCGACTTGGACGGCAGCGCCAGAAAGTCCTGGTCGATGAATCGGGGTGTCGATGCGCATGCCATGGTTGATTACCGGCGGTTGCAGTGGCATGATAGAGTCGGCACACGGTGAGCGAGCGGCCGATCGAGGAGCCTCTGGTCGACAACGCAGGCGATGCATAACAGAAACATATTCTCGGCTATTGCCAACTGAGCTTACCAGCAAACTGAGGCCCGCAACGGTTCCCTCTTGCACTTTCCCGTCGCCAGTCGTGATGAAGCCCGACGAGTGGTGAACGACGTACGACGCCGAGTTGATGGCCGAGAGCACCGACTCGCCGTTTACGACAAGCTGGATCGACGGCTTTGCCTTGGTGAAAAATGCAAATGCGATCTCGTACAGACCCGGCTGGGCGATGCGGATGTTGATTTGGTCCTGCTCCCAGCGGAAGTTGTCGGGGTCTGCTTGATGGAAGGCCGGGCAGATGGGTCAGTGAGCCAGACGACCTTGCTCCAACCACCGGAGCTACCTGCATTCGCTCCTCATCCACATCCAGCTGCACGTCCTGGCACTCTTGCACAATCTCTCATGTCTGTCTGTTGCAGAGCTGACCTGTGTTCAAGGTTTCATAGTTCCAGGGTACCGCCGAGCCGTACTTGAGGGCCCCAGATTTCCACAGCCACCGTGCGCATTTGTGGAAGGGTTCCTGGAGGCTCTGTTGGTAGGCCAGCTTGCAGGAGCTGAGATCCGAACAGATCATGTACAGCTTCTCGTCAAACTCCCGCCGCAGTCCCTTGACGGCTGTATCAACTGCTTCCAGTTCATCCCGCGAGGACTCAGTGTCTCTGACGGGCAGTGCCTCGGAGCCGTCGGATTCCTGGCGGGGCTCGAGGTCCTGAACCAGCCGGCGCATTTCGGCGAGCTCGTCTTCAACCCGATGGAGTTCGTCGTCCATCTTTCGGTTGATGTACTCCCGGATTTCCGATCGCAGGGGGCTCTTCTTAACTCGGCCGCCCTTTTGCCGCGCATGCAGAGGCTCATCGGGGGCATGGTCTGTGAGTATCTCGCGCTTCAGCTGATTGAATCTAGACTCCAGCTCATGCCGAATGTCGATTGTGTGGTCCTTGACCATGTCTTCGATCAGCTCGCGTGTCTGGCTGATGGGCGAGCCAGAGCCAGCAGAGGCCGACAACTGCGCCCCAAGACGGTCGGTATGCTTCATGACATCGGCCCGGACCCGGCTGATCTTGGATTCCAGACGCTTGAGCAGTGTATTGATCGTCGACTGGGCTGGCAGCTTAAGCTTGGACAGGGCTAGCTTGAGCCGGCCCTCCACATGCCGCTCCAGCTCTTCGCGTGTTGACAGATGGCGCATCAGCTCTTCCAGGACAGCAGTGTCGACCTTGGCTGCGAGGCTCTCCGCGAGGCTCTTTTGAGCATCGCCAATCAGTTTTCTCACTGCAGCAGCGGCGTTCGGACCCAGATTGTCGTCTTTGGACGAGGTTTGAGTCCTGGGAACGGGCTCGTGGTGAATTGCAGAGACGTCGCTAAAATCGCCATAGGGAGCACCGAGGATGTGGGATGTATCATGTGTGGAAGGAAGGTGCGTTTTTCGTGGTGCCAGCTCTTCGTCCAAGGTGCCCTTGAGGTTTGACACTGTCTTGACGAGATCATCGACACGGGCTTGGGTATCCAACGATACTTTGGACACACTACCGAGTCGCTGGCGCAGATCGTCCTGATCCCGGAGGCACTGGGTGAGGTCGCTGCTCTGGCGCTGGAGCCCCGAGGCAGAGTCCACCACCTCCCTCTGAACTGCATCCAAATCCCTCCTCAGCTGGCTGACGGTCTGCTCAAGCTGCCGATGGTATGGCGCCGGCTCGTTGAGGTAGTCGCCAACAGCCCGCCTTGTCTGAGATTCGAGAGCGGCCAGCTGCTGCTTGAGCTCAACAGAGGTTTGCTCAAGCTTGATGCCCATGGTACTCTGCGACAGCTCATGCTTTTGCTGCGAGTGCGCCAGATTGTCGATGCTGGACTCGAGCTTGAGAAGTCGCAGGCTGGTCTCCTTATACTTTTCATCCAGCTCTGCCCAACGATTCGGGTCCTGGGAGAGGGCACTGGCTTGGCTGGTCAGCTTTGACTCGATGGCGCTGAGCTTGACTTCGGTCAGATTCGACAAGACGTCAAAGTCGTTGCGTGACACCAGCTGGCGGATGGACTGATCGAGCCGATCCTGGCGCTGCTCGATACGCTCGAGGGCTTCTTGCAGGTCGTGCAGCTGAACCTGGAGCTGGGTGCTGGATTTTGTTTGCTTGGTGGCCAGACTGTCGATCTGGGATCCGGTGTCCTGGAGACTGCGCTCGAGGCCAAGGATTTGATGCTGCAGCTGCAGCGAATTGGACTCGATGTCCTGTAGAATGGTGAAATTTGGCAACGACCGCTGGGTGTCGACTTTGATTTCTGGCGGCCTTTGGATAACCGAGGGCATGCGGCTCCCGATGCGGCTGTGAGCCAGCTGCTCCAAGCGCTCCTCAACGGCCTTTTCCGACAGCAGCAGTGCCCGAATAGAATCGGTCGATTCCGGCAATGGTGGGAGGTTTTGCAGATTGTCAAACAGGCGCTCTTCCTTTGGCTCTCGCGATGCCATGCGGGACGAGACAGCTGCCCCTGATTCATAGAGTATCGGACGCGACAGGGTCGTGTCGGAGAGCTTGATAGTCTCGGGCATCTGTTCAAAGAATGATTGCACGGATACGGGATGGGCGATCAATCAAGAGCAGACAGAGACACACCTGGTTGGGTACGCTCGTGAGAATGGATGCAGTTGCCACTCGAATACGGTGACAATGCCCATAACAGCAGCGTTCGGGGGTTCTTCTTTAATACACCGCCAAAAGTCATCCGCTCTGCTCACCTCACTTCGATTTTCTGCTTGGAGCTTGCTCATATACGAGCTTGAGCCCAGTTCGCTCAGCGGCAGGACGCCCGGACTTGCTCTGGACTTTTCTGGCGATGAAGGTGCGTCGGCCAGGGAGCTTTCGCCGCCTTCGGTGAATCCAAGGAGATAGCTGGAACTATAGTCCTGGGACTTTTCGCGATCGAGCCATGATGGCTCAAGAACAGAGTGCGACTGTTCTCGAGTTCCGCCAATGCCGGCACTGCCGCCGCCAATGGATCGCTCATGGGCGCTTGCTCGTCCGGCCGAGTCCCGGTCTCCGTCAAAGAGGATCTTGGAGATTTGTGATGGCGAGGCCGAAGAGTCGAGCGATTCACGGACTCGGATCTGCGGCGTCTGATAGATGATGAAGGACTCTTGGTTGGACACATCAGGGGAGTCGTCCTTGGACTTGGGCCGCGAGAGATCGGCGCTGGAAGTGTGTGCCGATGAGTTTTCCATTATGATCCGTTCGTATGAGGACATTTGCTGGACGCGACGAGGCGGTAGCTTGGCGTCCTCGACCGGCTGTCCCATCGAGACCACACTCGATCGAACCTCGGGCCGCAGCTCGGAGGAGGCAGCGTGCCGCCCGACGACAGGAGGAGGGGCGACGAATTGATAGGGTGGCTCAACAACAACGGACTCCTTTGGCGTGTTTTCGTTCAAGACCGACGTGGACAGCTCTTCGTGTAGTCGGGAGGATTTGAAGGCATTTGAGGCCTTGAGCTTCCGGAGAAACTGCTGGGAAAGGGCATCGGTATCCCCGACAGACCGGGATCGCTCCGCGAACAGCTTGGTGCGACTGGAGGTGCTCATGCTCGGTTACTTGCCAGAGCGATGGCGACAGCCCGAAAGGAGAAATGCGATGCAGCCAGGTGGTGGAGGGGGGGGGCTCGTTCGAGCGCTGGCGGGCTCTCCCGGTGAACCATGCTCCCACAAGCAAGTGTGCCCGCTGGAGAACACCAACAGGACTGTCGGCAGTCGAGCGTGGGAGCGGCGGATGACCAGGGTCCAAGAGCGGCCAGCCAGTGTGCGGCTGGCAGGCTGCGCACGCCGCCAGCCAGTGCAATCCACCTGGCTCGGATTTGCAACCCGCCCGCAGTCCGCCAGCGACATCACCACCGCCGTCACCGCCGTCGCCACGGTCGACACCCCGATCGCCATCGCAGTTCGCCATTGGCATTGGCATCAGCGGCACAAGCAGACAGACCGGCACCAAGGTACACGAATCGCAGCAAGCCTCTTCGCTCCCTCGGCCGACTTCCTACCAACTCACCGGCCCGATTGCGTCCTTGCTTCACAGACTTTGCAGCCGACTCCCAGGCGCCATGGCTTCCAGCGGACCGCACGGCTTCAATCCGCACTCCTTCATGAAGTCGTTGGCTCGACTCAATCTCAACCCTATCAGCTCCTGGATTCCCTCTTCGCAGAGTGCGCTCTCGCATGGCCCCAGGCGTCTCCAGCTCGCCTGGGCCAACAGCCGACGGCCGGACACACATGTTTCCATTACCGAGAGACAAAAGGCTCTGGAGACGGCCGAGACCCGCATGCTACGAGCGATTAAGACGCCCCTCCGCAAGCACTTTGTAGCGATCCCAAAGAGCAGGGTTTACGGCAACGAGTCGATCCCTGGCGCCTACTACATCAACACCATCTCGACCACGGGCGATCCACAAGAGCAGGCGCACAAGCCCCATCTGCTCTTGGTCCATGGCTGGGGCGGCGGCCTTGGGATCTGGATCAACAACATTGACGAGTTGTCGAGTAAGTTTACTGACGAATGCGTTTAGTTCAGCACTGTCGAGCGACTTGTTGCTGTGATTGCGACTGCCGACAAGACCCGCTCGCATCTGCCATCGTGCCCTGACTTTTGCTTGAACCAACAGAGCACTACAACGTCCACGCCATTGATCTTTTGGGATGGGGTACGGTCCCAATGTGCAAAGCACATGCAGCGGGTGCAGCGAAAGCAACTCTTGCTGTGGCTCTGCAACCAGTGGAATGGGCAGCACTGAGTGAACAGAGCCGAATGGGCAGCACTGAGTGAGCAGCGTCGAGCGCATCAAGCAGATGCGGCGCAGGTCGGCTCGATGGGTAGGTGTTTGGCATTCGCACCTGCGACTTGCATCGTCTGACAGTGCCTTCAAATCCAGGGCGGTCGTCGCGACCACGGATCTCAGGGTGTTCTCCCACAACCATTCAAGACTGGTGGGTCGAGTCGATCGAGGCGTGGCGAATCGCACAGGGAATCGACAGGTTCACTCTCGCGGGCCACAGCATGGGAGGGTAAGTCGAGGGCATGTTTCTGACGGGTCGGTGCGGTATATGACTCTGACTGCATTCACAAACCGCAATGTAGTCACTGCAGCTTGGATGGCGAACTTTATCTTGTATGCGCTGACATGTTCCGGCCCGGAAATGGCTTTGCAGGTTCATCTCGGCCTCATACGCCGCGCGCTACGGCCCGCAGCATCTCGACAAACTCACTCTCCTATCGCCCATTGGTAAGTGTTCGCTGGGCTTGTTCGATCCGAGGACAGATTGCTGGTGGTCGGTGCGCTTGGATGCTGCTCGAACGCAGTCGACTGGCTGCATGGCGGGGGTGGATAATTGGAGCACACGCCACTTCAGAATGAATGACGCTTTGAGTCGCCGCTGCTCCCAGGTATCAAGGGATTCGCTGTTCCTCCATCACAGAATACCCGCGAAGTCGTCCGGAATGTCATCGTCAAGTCGGTTTGGAGACTCACGCCACAGCGTATCCTCTCGTACCTGTCCCCGTCGCGAGTGCGCGACATGCTGCTCAAGAGCCGATCCCGGGTGGCGGCCCAGTTCCCGTATCAGGATGATACGGCAATCGAGTACGTGTATCGGCTTGCCACGGTCGGCAACATCTCGGGCGAAACAGCATTTACCCGACTGATGGATCCAACGCTGGGCTGGACACTGCCGATTGGCGAAGGGACAATCAAGCAGTTTAACTTCCCAGTGGTGTTTGCATATGGATCCCGGGACTGTGAGTACATGCACTCTGACGCGGTGTCCGTGCGTATGAGGGCACTGTTTCGGGGCGCTCTTTGGTCAAACTGAGTTTTCCTCTTTGGAGGTCCCGCCGCTGACTTGGTCCCACCTACTGGACATGTGTCCCACAGGGATCGACCCGACTTGGGCAGCAACGCGGTTCGGCATCGACAAAGTCATGGGCGACCAAGCCCACGTCTATGTGTTGCCTGATTCCGGGCACCACGGCTATTGCGAGGCATCCAAGGCCTTTGTCGATATTCTGCTGAACGGCGAGCAGCCGGAAGGTTGTCGAATTGCACCCATTCGAACCCGCGAGCAACTCATATCCGAGGTGGGCGATCGCTCCAAAAATACACTCAGCATCGCCTGAGAGATAGAGCGTGGATCCAACGGGCGGCACCTGGCCAGTTCGCCGGCGCTCTCTGTGTCGGCTGTGCCAAAGCGCACATGGTTTCATCCCAGCAAGCTTCCTCATACGACTATTTTCAAGAACATGTGGGGGCACCAATGTCCCTGAGTCCATCGATGCAGTGCACTAGAGCAAGGAAATATTGTGATACTCTGGGCGTCGAGAATATACACAGTTGTT
Organism: Polychytrium aggregatum; assembly: GCF_025602895.1. NCBI lineage: Eukaryota > Fungi > Chytridiomycota > Chytridiomycetes > Polychytriales > Polychytrium > Polychytrium aggregatum. Next base: position 41,467 of record NW_026516266.1, read on the forward strand.
CCAGAATAACGAGAAGCATTGGCGTGAAAGCATCTAGTCGATCTCCTGTGGCGACGATCGACTGGTATGGGCAATGCGACTCGGGGGTGGCTTCTCGGCATCAAGATACTTGACCTTCTCGCGTTGCTTGGTATCCAGGCACACCGTGTGGCCGTGCTGGGCGGCGAACGTGTGCATTCACTACCAGAACAACAACAGCAACGGCAATGACGGGCAGGGGATTGTGGGTCCGATCGTCGATGCGGACGATGGAAGCGTGTGTCACCACCGCAAACTCCGATGTGCGCAGCCATCATATGATCTGTGTGACCTGATCCACGTGTCCATGGCAGAAAGAGCACCACCAACGTTCCCAACATCGCCAACACCGCCAACATCGCCAACATCGCCATCAGCACCACCGATCTTGGTGCACCGCCCAGACAGAGCCCAACCACGGCACACACCGCTGGATACACAATGCTCAAGGGAACCAGAAAGCACCACAGCAAGTCGCAGAAGGAGCGGATGCAGGTCCAGTACAAGCTGCTCCACAGCACCGATGCTCTGGAGCGACTCCCGCTGACCCGCGAGCAGCTCGCCGACCTGGTCCATGCGATTCAGAAGAACAACCTCGCCAAGTTTGGGCTCGTGAAGCTCTCGACCCTGGGCCTGAGTCTCGTTCACGAAATCGAGTCGAAGCCCTGCACCTTGCTGGAGTATGCCGCCGGGATGCGCAGGGACTCGATCGTGTCGTCGCTCTTGCGGGCCGGAGCAGACCCGACGGTGTCGGCGGATTGCCCCGAGGGTCTCTTCCGAGGGCAACTGGCGCTAGCACTCGCATCGGTTCTGCCGGCGTTTGCGGTGTACATCGTCTGCTTGGCTGTCCAAGGCGCCTCAAACGGACCACGGAGCTCGAACTGCAAGCTGTGCCGACAGCACCGCCCAAGTTTGCTGGTGCTCTATCCGTGCCGACATGAGGTCTGCCGGCAGTGCTTTTGGACAGCTGTGATGGAGCGCCCGTGCAAATGGGAGGACATGGAGTGTCCTCTGGAGCAATGTCGAACGGTCCTCTGCCTCGAGTCCGAAGCGGACCTGTCCAAGCCGTCATGGCCGGCAAACGAGGGCCCCGCAGCAACAGCCGCCCGGTCCAGATCCCGCTATCTGCTCCTGCCAGAATCCAGATCCACGACGGCGCCGGTCAAGCCAGTGTTCCAGGCAAGGTCGATGCGCTCGCTGGCCGGGCTCTACGTCGGAACCTATCGGTCACAGCGGGACTCGGAGCTCTTCAAGGCCGCCGAGGAGAATAATGTGCTGCGGCTCGAAGCCCTGGTTGAGGTCGGTGTCGACATCAACGTCGTCAACGAATACGGACAAACGGCATTTTTTCTGGCTTGCTGGAAGGGCTGCGGCCGGGTTGCCCAGAAGCTCCTCGAGTGCGGTGCCGACGCAGACATACCCGACCACAGCAACATGCATCCGCTGCGACTGCTGTCGCTTCTCCATCCGGCCGTGCTCAAGTCGCTTGAGATGCCGGCGCCCTTGCCGACCTGGCCTGACAATCCGACATTCGAGCCGTCGAATCGGCCAGTCATGACAGTGCTCATTCCTGTGGACTCAAGTCATCCCGGCGCCGGCAGCTTCACGATCGACGACTTTCTCTCCGACTCGGCCGTCTCCGCCATCGCCGAGCTGTGCAGCCGTTTGCCGATTGCCCCGCCGCAGAAAGAGTCCTGCAACAAGCGCTCGCTCTACTGCGACACACTGGGATGGATCCAGCGGGCATTCCGCGAGGCCATGGCCCGGCTCGACGGCGATTTGCCATCGGCCGCGTTCGCTCACATGCGGTTCCTGGTCTACGATGAGCCCGGCGGATATCTCCCAGCACACACTGACCTGACCAGGACTGTCGATGGCCAAACGTCCACGCACACGTCTATCCTCTATCTGACGGACTGTGCCGAAGGCGGCGAGACGGTGCTGCTGGAGTCGCTGAAGGGGACGACGGCGCTGGCGACAGTTCAGCCACGCCGGGGTAGGCTCCTGTGCTTCCCGCACATCTGTCCTCACGAAGCTCGGCCCACTGTGAGTCTGCCCAAGATCCTACTGCGCGGCGAGATGTTGTAGCGAAAACATAGGCGAATACACTCGATACAGCCGTGTGCCGAGCGCGCTGTATGCGTTTGTTTGATCATCCAAGAGCTGCTACTCATCAGAGGCTGACATGGACGGCAAACAGAAAGAGCGAGCTGGGTGGTGTGTGTATTTGACCAGTTTCGAGAGCCGCATTTCTCGAAAGTGCGACTGGCTCTGTCCATCCGGACTTACTGGAAGGCAACAGTGACCTTTTTCGCCTCGACTTGGCCACCGCCGGAAACAAATCCCGTGCCTGTTTGTGTGCACGATGAGCATATGGATGCGACGAAGAGAGTTCGCAGATCAAGCCATCCGTTTCGGGCATGGCGGGGATGCGTGAGCGATGAGAAGCAACAATGAGGCCATCGTGTGGCTGTGGCTGTCTCCAGCATCGGCGACGGCGAGCAGGCCCGTCGATCGTGGGCACCCACCTTCCGTATGCAGTTCGACCATGTCCTTGTCCTTGCAGCGAGTGTCGCATACGAAGCACTTTTGTTGCTCCTTGATGAACTTTTGGCAGCAGTGCTTGCAGAACACATGTCCGCATGGCTTGAGGACTGGCGGCGACATTGTAAAAGATGAGTGTTGGATTGGAGGAAGGTTGCGATGGAGCTCAGATCGTCGCATATTGCTGTGTAGCCGGAGTACTCTGGATCTCCACGTCGGCTTGGGAGCGCAGGTACGTTGGGGGGGGGGAGCAAGCCAAGTTCCCGTTTCCAGCCTTTCTTTCACGGGAGCAACGCACATGAACAGGGCAATGGCAAACTCACACATCATCTTTACGCCGTTGGTGAGCGTTTTCAGGCAGGATGGGCACATGTGCTCGACTTTGGAGGCCGAGGTCTTTGCGCCCTTTGCTGGCGTAAACACGATCGGGACCAACTTCTTCAGCCTGAGCAGCGAGACAATGATGGATTGATGTTCAGAGTGCCGCCACTGCCATGATATCATCAAGGGAGGAGCAGGCGTGACCAGTTTCCCAGTGATGTGTCGGACGTATCATCGCTTACATGATCGGGTGCGGTGTGGTCGAAGCGGTGCATACGATGTCGGTTTTTACTTCCGTGACAGCGTCCGGTTTGGCTGTCGGGGTCAGTGACGGCTGCCGCGGGCATGCACAAACATCGATACAAATGGAGTCTGTCTGTCAGTTTCGCCGTGCCACTGGGTGATCTGGAGATCGGGTTGGCGATCGCTTTGCAGACAGTCGTCCAAAACACATGGCTTGTCATGCCCGACCACGAGCCGAACGGATCGGCACCGACGATCAATACATACAGTCCAAAAGCTCGGGAGAGCCGGCTTGTTCTGGCCCTTGGCCTCCGTCTCGGTCGCCGCCAGCAGCTTGGTCTGGGTCTTCTCGAACTGGGCAATCTCCTGTTCCCGCTGCACGAGCTCCTTCGCGCGGACTTCCTCCTATTGGAATGCCCGCATCACGCAGTCGAGAGAGGGAGAGTCTGAGTTCACGCCGAAGGCACAACTGCTGTTGTTTGGGGGTATCGACGGACCTCACCCTCCATACTCCTGGGCACAACGGCACCATATTGCCGGTTGCATATCGAATGCATCCGTCGATATCAGGCCCAAGCTGATGTCCCTGAGAGCCCCAACTGGCTCGGGTCTGACGCTGGCTGCTCTGCGCATACCTCTTGCTGAGACTCGTACAGCTTCTTGAGATCGCTTTTGCGGGCAATTTCTTTTTTCTGCGACAGGATGTTCTCGTAGATGCATTCCTGCCAGAGACACGGCGGCCGACCGCGGGTTAGATGGCGCAACGACCGTCCCATTTCCCTTCCTCCCTCGCTCTGTGCTCACTTTGATCAGAGACACCCAGCACAGGGTTCGCAGAGGTGCATCAGGATGCGCCTTTCCAGACAGCGCCCAGGAGAAGGATGGCCGTCCACAGCCAACAGATCCAGTGCTGGACTTGATGCCGCCGTGATCCTCACCTTGCAAGCGAGATGGCCTTTTGGACTTGAAATCAAGATTGTACCACCAACCACAGAATAAAACGTGGATGAGGGGAGAGTGCATATCCCCAGCCCTTATATCGCCGGCTCCCGATGCAGCATTGGCCTGCTGACGCTTGCTTGAGAAGCCCGCCGATTCTTGGCTTGTTGCCGGACACACCACCGTGCCAAATGGATGCTTGGGCTGGTACGCAGGAGATGGATGCATCCAAATGGATTCGTACCAGCTGAGCGGGCTCCGTGCCGTTTGTAGGCACAGGAAGCATGCATCGAAGTCCCTCATTGAATCTCGGCCGAGTCGTTGCTGACGAGCACATTCGTGGAGCAAACATGGCAAGATGAAAGCCCCTTGTCAGAAGCTGGGGGCAAATCGCATGCTGAAAGGCAATTCGGGGTGACTTGCTACCTTCTGAGTGCCGTAGCCGAGCTCGGCTCTCTCGGCAGCGGTGAAGAACGCCAGAGCGGTGTTGTTCTTGGAGTGTCTGGAGAGAGCGACGGCCAGAGCGGACGTGCGGGGTGAGTGGGTAGATCAGCAAATCTTGACGATCGGTTGCACAGGAGTGGCGACTGGAGATATCCAAGGCTTGTGGCCGGATGTCGAGTTGCCTCCCTCCCCCTCAGTCGGCCCAACGTCGGCCTACCTCGACATGACGGCGGCCTGCTTGCAGCACTCGGGAGGTTGGATCAGACCAGATCCCCGATCGTCGAAACGCGGCTGGCTCCCTTCTTGCTGAGGACCGGTCACGTCGAGGTCACATGGCGCCGCTCACATGACCCGCGGCTGTTGCTGTTGAGGCCGATCGCCATCGCCAGACCCACCCAACTCAGCCCCAACCAGACGACGTCCCCGACCCCGACAGGAAGCCATGGGCAAGCTCAACATCCTGCAGCACAAAAGGCATGTCTCCGCTCTCTAATGCACGCCGCATGCCGAATGCTGCATGTTGGATGTTGCATGTCGAATGCTGCATGTCGAATGGTGGCAGGCGACCCTTGTAGCTGGACTGACCCAGAATCTCGCTGACTGACGCACATTCGCTGCTCTGGAATTGCATGGGGGCGGGCGGGGCGGATGGTTTGCAGCTGGCATGTGTACAGCCGAGAAAACCAGGAACGGGTTCGGCGGGACGAAGAAAATGCCCGCATCGAGGAAGAGGAAAAGCAGCGTCGTATCGATCAAGCGGAGCAGGAGGTCCGACTCAAGATCCTGCGGGAGCGAGCCAAGCGACGGCGGCTGGACACTGGCGAAGAGCCCGAGACCGATCCGAGCGTCGCCGCAGAACAAGAGGCGCCGGGACCCCTCAATCTGTTTCCAGATGCCGAGGTGAGGGTGCCGCGATGCTGACTTGACAGCTCGAGAGCAATCCTGGCTGCGAGACGGCCTCGACACATTCTGTCCACGATGCAGAGAATCTCCCTGGATTGGCGCACAGAGAGGCTTATTGAACTCATGATTCAAATCCACTCTGTTCCAGAAGCCAGAGCTGGGCTTGAGCTCGGAGAGGCGGAAGGGCAAGGACAGAGCAGAGAAGAACCGGGACGACAAGAGGCATGCCCCCTCTGGCAGCTCTGCTTCCTCGGATTTTGCTGTTGCGACGCCGTGGTACGCCAAGTCCAAAGGGGATCAGACTCTATCGCGATCAGAGGACAAGAAGGATCGGTAAGCAGTGCGTGGGGAAGACCGAGATTGCCGAGGAGGGGGGGCAGTTCTGAGCAGCATTTCATGGAGCCTGGTATGGAGTCGGATATCGAGCCTGGTATGGAGTCTGGTATGAAGCCGCGGGCCTGACATTGCCGGTTACGGATGGGCCAGTCTCCCAGAAGAGTCGGAGCGGCGAAGGAAGCGCATCCAGCCCGAGGCCGAGCGCGAAGATCCCATGTGGCTCATGAACCAAGGACAAGCTCGGTTGGACCAAATCAAGAGCAAATCCAAATCCCGCTTGCTGGAGAGACGGACGCAGGTGGGCTTGGGCAGCTAAAGGCCAGATGCAACCCTGTACGCTCGCTTGGCGGTGTGGGGGATGCATGGTTGATCTGATGCATGGTTTTTGGTACCTGCAGGCTCTGGTGAGGACCGCTGGATCTCGCAGTTCCCACGGCAAGTCATCGAGCTCACGGGGCGAGTCCAAAAGACATGGTCCACGGCACAATCCCACACCGCCTGGCACCAGTCGTGATAGCCACGCCGACGGCAGCAGCAGCAGCAGTAGCAGCAGCACAATCGAACGCCTCCGAGCTGAGAGGCTGGCCCGAGAGCAGGCCGAGAAGCATAAGGCCGAGCTTCTGCTGAATCCGGGGGCGGTCCTGGGCATCGAGACGAAGCGGCACATTGAGGATACCCACTACTATCACAACCAGTTCAATCGCAACCATGGCGACATCAGGCGCCGGCACTAGACCGAGATCCTGCCAAGCCGGGGTCATGGCAGTTTGTCGGCGAGTTGTTCTTGCCCGTACAACGACATCCGCACCGCTTGACGGGCAACACGGCCAGTTTTGGATTCGATTTGACGATCGGCTCGGAGGTCCTGCAGCAGGACCGCCAGGGTGGCAGAGCGACAGGGTGACTTTCAGGTGCTTTTGGTGCACCCGAGAGGACCGGCCAGCCCGCCTGACTCGGGACGGCATCGGCTCGAGCGTTGGCTCCATCGTCGGCGACACATCACGTCATCGCGGAGGGAGATGCAGGGATCGCGCATCGGGACGGATGTCCGTGATGGCCGGGAAGGACATGGCATGGCGAGCAGGCACATGACGGGGGATGGCATCACGGGCTCAAAGACGGGCGGCATATGGAGCCAAGTCGGCGAGAAAGTCGAGTTGGAAGACGGTGAAAGGGAGTCGACTTGGAGGTATAGTGATGAGTGGGTCGGGTTGGAGTTATAGCGATGGGCGAGTCGACTTTGGAGCCAGCAGCCAGCAGCGGGCAGTCCCGGACCATGCCGGCGAGCCCGGTTGCATGACCCGGCAGCACAACCGAGCGCATCGTCTTTGCCCAGCGGCATCTCATCACCAGACCCCCACCCTCCGCGACGGCACTCGGCAAAGGATTGCTCCATCTCCGACCGGGTCCGGCATGTGCTTCCCGGGCGACTCCGACGGCGCGCGGGCCGACACAGCCGCCATCGGTCTTGCGAGGCCATGTCAGCAGCGGTGGTGTCCATCGCAGCGATGTCTGTCGTCGTGGGGGTGGTGGTGGCAAGATGTGTTCGCAGCAGCAGCAAGATATGTTTGGCGGATATCGACTTATCAGATCGACCCCTGCCCCGGTCACAGCCATCGTGCGCTGGCAGACACAGCAACGGCTCTCCACCGACACAGCAGGCCCCGCGCAGAGCAATCTCGGCGACCACAGACCATGCCGTCCTGGTGTCTTGGTCTGAGGCATCCAGCGAGCCAGTGCGCTTGCCAGTGCGCTTGCCAGTGCGCTTGCCAGTGCGTTTGCCAGCCAGCCTGTCGACGCATCCTGACAGAGTCGGCCAGTCAGGCGACACCCAGCCGAGGCACAAGCACGCCCGAGAGACAATCGCCCCAATCGAGCGGGGGGGGAGCGAGGCCGTTCCTGGCCCAGTCGCCCTCGACCCAGCGCTCTCGACCAAGTCCTCGACCAAATCCTCGACCAAGTCCTCTCCGTCCTCACAAGGCCATGTCTCGGCAGTGACATGGTTCCGTCGCAGACACACACAGCTCGCCGGGCCGAACGCCGACGCCGACGCCGACGGCGCACAGTGCCGGGGTGTGTGTGCGCAGCAGCACGCGCGGCGGAGATTCGCCGGCGAGGGCGCCCTCGCTGCCGCTCTCGCCGCGTTCTCGCCCCCGCCCCCGCCCTCGCCCTCTGCGGCTGAGCGCCGAGACGGAATTACTCACCCCCGGCCGTCGCTTATCAGACATAAGAACCCGCGGTCTGCGGCCTCGCCTTCATCGCTGCTGTCTGGACCGGTCTCGACGAGCCCTCGCAGCCGCTGCTCCTCCTGGCCCACCCCTGTCCTTGGTCCTGTCCTTGGTCCTGTCCTTGGTCCTGCCAAACTTTGATTGAGCCTGCTCTTCCCGCTCCGTCTTGCCCTATTCCCTCACTGCCTCTCGGACTGTGCTTGGCCATCTGCCTTCGTTTTTCTCTCTCCCCTCACATCTATTCATCTTCTCGATCCCCATCCCCTCTATCTGAGTTTGCTTCTCCACCATCTCTGCCATGGCCACCCCCACGACGCCTTCCATGAGGAAGATGGGTCGCATGTCCGCTCAGAATCTGGCCGAAGTTCTGGCCTCTATGCGCGACGACCCCAACAAGGCCCAACACACTCTCCTCGTTGCCAACCGAGGCGAGATTGCCATCCGCATCATTCGCGCTGCTCACGAGCTCGGCATGAAGGCCATCAGTATTTACTCGCATGAGGACCGTCTGTCCATGCACCGATACAAGGTACGTCGCGCTCGCGAGCTCCTCCGCCAGAACTGCCATACATCGTGGCTGTCGGTAGTCCTGTCTCGCTGTGGCGGTCACTGTTTCTTCTGGACGTCTTGCCGTTCTTGCCATCCAGCCGAGTTCTCTCATATCCGTCCGCTGTCTGTCAGCGGGCGCCAGTGGTTTTCCTGGCTGCGAGCCTCCATTTCGGACTCGGGTTGTCGTCCACAGCCGACTTTTGCTTTCGACTGACGCGTGAATCCTCCTGTTGTCTCCAATGCCATGCAGGCCGATGAGTCGTATCAGATCGCTCCTCAGGGCGTTTACACTGCCGTTGGTGCCTATCTGGCTATCGACGAGATCATCAAGATTGCCAAAGTCCACGGCGCGAATGTGATCCATCCAGGTGCGTTTTGCTCGCGTCTTTGCCGTGAATGATCTCGTTTGACCGCCGGGGTCCGGCTGGGCCCTCTGTCTGCTTCCATATTTCTTTGTCGTGCTGTTCTCGCCATCTCCCTTCTCGTGTCTTGACTTGCAGTTCTTATTTGATTCTGACAATTCCGTTGTGCAGGCTATGGCTTCTTGGCTGAGAACGCTGAGTTTGCTCGCAAGGTCGAGGCCGCCGGCCTTGCCTTTGTTGGCCCTCGACATGAGGTCATTGACTCGCTTGGCGACAAGACCAAGGCCAGAGACATTGGTATGAATGCCGTTCTATCTTCGATTGTGGTATCGGGCTCTCAAGCGGCGGCCGATAGAACAGCCGGCATCGGGGCTGCCTGATTCGTTGGGCTGTATCTTGCCGCCCTTCCCGCTCTAGCGCCGATGCCCAGATGGCTCCGTGCGGCCCCTTGGTGCTATTCGCCATGCCTGTTCCCGACTGATCATCTGCTCTCGATCGTGACACTGTTGTTGCTGGTGATGGCTGCGCGTAGCCCTCAAGACCGGCGTTCCTGTCGTTCCTGGTACCCCCGGTCCCGTCAAGAGCCTTGCCGAGGGACATGCTTTTGTCAAGCAATACGGCTTCCCAGTCATCATCAAAGCCGCCATGGGCGGTGGCGGCCGCGGCATGCGAGTCGTCCGCGACGAGAGCTCTTTTGCCCAGCTCTTTGAGCGCGCTTCGTCCGAGGCTCTGGCGGCCTTTGGCGACGGCACTGTCTTCATCGAGCGTTTCCTCGAGCGACCCCGCCACATCGAGGTCCAAATCCTGGCCGATGGCTCCGGCAATGTCATCCACATGTTTGAGCGCGACTGCTCGATCCAGCGACGCCACCAGAAGGTCGTCGAAATGGCTCCTGCTCTCGATCTTCCCGTAAGTGCGATCGGTCGTGTTGCCACGGATGCTCAACCGCGACATTGATGGCTCACACAGCACTGCCAGTGGCGGGTCTGCAATGTGGGCCCCCGAATCAGCCTCGCTCCATCGGCCTCGCTCCATCAGCCTCGCTTGACATGGCGTGTGCCTCTCGTGCTTTGCAGCAGGAGCACTCCAAGCCGTTTCTCACCCGCATTCGTTACTTATGTCGTGCTATTGCTTTGTTTTTCTGTTCTAGGAACCGGTCCGTGCTGCCATCTTGGCCGATGCCATCAAGCTTGCCAAGTTCGTCAACTATCGCAACGCCGGCACGGCAGAGTTCCTCGTCGACCAGCAGAACCGCCACTACTTTATCGAAATCAATCCTCGTATCCAAGTCGAGCACACCATCACTGGTAAGGCCACCCCCGTCCATTGTTTGGCGTCGACATCCTGCCAGCATTTTGGTCCTTGTCGCTGTCATTGCTTCGGGCGCTTGCTCAGGCTGCCCTCTCGGTTTGGCGGAAATGTCGTTGCTGATGTCGCGCTCTCTACTTTCGTCCATGCCCTCGGTTCATGTCGGGCAACCCACGCGGCCGGACAACAGAGGAGATCACCGGCGTGGATATTGTCATTGCCCAGATCCGCATTGCGCTTGGCGCCACTCTCGATCAGCTTGGTCTCTCTCAAGAGTCCATCAAGACCCGCGGCTACTCGATCCAGGCCCGTGTGACCACCGAAGACCCTTCGCGCCACTTCCAGCCCGACACTGGCCGCATCGAGGTCTATCGCTCCTCCGGTGGAAACGGTGTCCGTCTCGATGGCGGCCCGGGCTTCAGCGGCGCCATCATCACGCCCTTCTACGACTCACTCCTCGTCAAGGTTATTTGCACTGGCAGCAACTTTGAAGCTGCTCGACGCAAGCTTCTGTGCAACTTGCTCGAGTTCAGAGTTCGCGGTGTCAAGACCAACATCCCGTTCCTCATCCGTCTGCTGACCCACGAGACTGTAAGTACCACCCCGTTCGCTCCTGACGAGCGGCTCTCGGCTCTGGCCAGTGTGCTTGCTCTGTAGCGGCGTACACTTTGTCGTGGATGGCGTGCGATGCTCCAGATGCATGTCAAGCTGCAGCTCTGCCGACTCTGCTGCTGCTTTACTTGTTCGCGTTCTCATTCACGCTCGCTTCCTGCGCCTGCCGTTGTGTTTGCATGCTTTATCATGGCCGTCCATCTCATCTGACATCTGCCGCGCTCCCGCCTCAATCCACATGCAACTTGTCATGGCCAGTTCTCCTCTACCGGCAAGCTCTGGACAACCTTCATCGACGACACTCCAGAGCTTTTGATCGGCAACGAGACCAAGAACCGCGGCCAGAAGCTCTTGCGCTATCTCGGCGACCTTGCCGTCAACGGCAGTCGCATTTCTGGCCAGCAGGGCCTGCCCCAGCTCCAGGACACCATTTCCGTGCCCAGTATCCCCGGAGTCTCGGACGACGATGCTACCATCCCCTGCCAAAGCGGTTGGCGCAAGATCTTTGTCGAGAAGGGTCCAGAGGCCTTCTGCAAGGCAGTCCGCGCACACCGTGGAGCCCTCATCATGGACACCACCTGGCGTGATGCCCACCAGTCTCTGCTGGCCACCCGAGTCAGAACCATCGACATTGCCAAGATTGCTCCGGCAACCTCCCATGCCTTCCAGAATGCCTTTGCCTTTGAAATGTGGGGCGGCGCCACCTTTGATGTTGCCCTGCGCTTCCTGCACGAGTGCCCCTGGAAGCGTCTGGAGGCTCTGCGCCGCCTGGCTCCCAATGTGCCCTTCCAGATGCTTCTGAGAGGTGCCAACGGCGTTGGGTAAGTCTCCGTCAGCACAACGCAGCGTAGCGCAATACAGCACAACACAGGCTGATCGGCGTATCCCGTGTGCCACCCGTCATCGACGAAGCCGAGATCTGGTGCAGACACTGACACCTCTGATTGCTCGATAGATACACCAACTACCCCGACAATGTCATATACGAGTTCTGCAAGGTCGCCAAGGAGAAGGGCGTGGATATTTTCCGTGTCTTTGACTCGCTCAACTACATTGACAACCTCAAGGTTGGCATCGAAGCTGTGATCAAGGCCGGCGGTATCGCCGAGGGCACGATCGCATACACTGGCGACGTCTCAGACCCCGAGCGCAAGAAGTACGATCTCAAGTACTACCTGGACCTCACCGACCAACTTGTCGCCGCGGGCACCCACATCCTCGGCATCAAGGACATGGCGGGTCTGCTCAAGCCCAAGGCCGCTCGTCTCTTGGTCGGTGCCATCCGCCAAAAGTACCCTGACTTGGTCATTCACGTCCACACCCACGATACCGCCGGTACCGGTGTTGCCACCTACCTGGCTGCCGTCGAGGCTGGGTAAGTGCTGGGCGACGATCGTGTGTGTGTCTTGGGATCGCTTCTCGGTATAGATGAAGCTAACATTCCTGCATCTTGGGCTTCTCTTCAAACATAGTGCTGACGTTGTTGACGTCGCTGTCGACAGTAAGTAGGAGGATGTAGTCACGCCCTGTTTTCGGCTAGCATCAGCCCACTGTCGCCAATCCTCGTGGGCGACACCAGCACAAGGAGGTACTGATCACTTTCCCTTGTGTTTCCTCCTATCCATAGGCATGTCCGGCCTCACCTCGCAGCCTTCCATGGGTGCCGTGATTGCCGCCGTCGAAGGCACCGATGACCACACTGGCATCAACCTCGACTCGGTTCTGGCTATCAACGCGTATTGGGAGCAGATCCGCCTGCTGTACTCGTGCTTCGATCCCAACGTCAAGAGTGGTGACTCGGGCGTCTATCTGCACGAAATGCCTGGTGGCCAGTACACCAACCTGCTCTTCCAGGCCACCCAAAACGGCCTCGGCACCCAGTGGGACGGTATGTACAATCATGGAGTGCTTTGTTCTGCCGGTCTGCGTTACTTTGACGGGAGGGAATCTGGTTCATCGAAGTGAGGCATGTGGAGAAGGCACACACCCCGGACGGCGCACCCAATGTCAATGTCAAGAGCCATGCTGACAGAGTTTCGCATCCAATCACTGGCAACACAGAAATCAAAAAGGCCTACGCCGTCGCCAACCGCCTCTGCGGCGACATCGTCAAGGTCACGCCCTCGTCCAAGGTTGTCGGTGACTTTGCCCAGTTCATGGTCTCCAACAAGCTCACCGAGCAGGACATCTATGACCAAGCCGAAACGCTCTCGTTCCCCAAGTCGGTCCTGGAGTACTTCCAGGGTCTCCTTGGCCAGCCGTCGTATGGCTTTGTTGAGCCTCTGCGCACCCGCATCTTGACCGGAAAGAGCCTCAAGGCCATCCACGAGCGTCCCGGCAAAAACCTTCCCTCGCTCGACCTGAATCTCCTCAAGCAGGATCTGGAGGATCACTGGGGCCGCGGCCTTATCGATGACCAAGACGTCCTGAGCGCCGCCCTCTATCCCAAGGTGTTCGAGCAGTTCAAGCGCACCGAGGACAACTACGGCGATCTTTCGGTGCTCCCCACCCACCGCTTCCTGTGTCCGCTCAAGGTCGGCGAGGAGTTCTCGTTCATGATTGCCAAGGGCAAGACTCTGATCATCAAGCTGATTGCTATCGGCCAGCTCCACGAAGAAGCCGGCACCCGCGACGTCTTTTTCATGCTCAATGGCGAGGCTCGTGTGGTTTCGGTCCTTGACGACGCAGCCCAGGACCTGCTCAAGTCCAGCGGCAAAACCCGTCCCAAGGCCGACCCTTCGGACAAGCTCCAGCTCGGCGCGCCCATGCCTGGCTCGGTCCTGGAAGTCCGTGTCAAGGTCGGCACCGAGGTCAAGCTCGGCGACCCCATCGTTGTCCTCAGTGCCATGAGTAAGTACATTCCGACTGTTGCTTTGGGCAAATATGGCCTGCCCGGTGCCGCTATAGACCAAACTCCCCCCCCCACTAACCTGCAACTGCACTTTCCGACTCGCAGAGATGGAGACTGTTGTCACTGCCACGGTAGCAGGCGTTGTTTCCCAGGTTCTGGTCAACGAGGGCGACTCGCTCAACGCCGGCGACCTGATCATCAAGATCGACAAGAAGGAGTAAAGCTTCGCCCCCATCCATGATCGCGTCCCTTCCTTTAACCGGGTGTGTCGGGGGGCTCCCTTGCATGTACGCTTCAATGCTCTTCGGCCAGCGGTTCTGTGGAGCGACCTGCGTCCCCCCCCCGGCGTGAGAGGGGAGGGTACCTCTGCGTTTCCCTATTTGACTTACTCCTTTTCATCACATTTTGGTTGATTGTTCCTGTTCATTTCCTTGAGATTATCGATGGGGCATGTTGGGGTGCTTGGACAAATGCAATAATATCTTCCGACTCGCCCCCCCCCCAATTCCCTGTGGGAAATCTGGTGATCTCGAGACGGCTCGCGGGCCGATCATGCTCGATCCGGCCGGAAGTTTGCTGTCCAGCCGAATCTGCAATTTCGAGGGCACTCTGAGCTCGCCTCGTTGTCCGACAGAAGCGCTCTTGCTCTTGCTCTTGCTCTTGCTCTTGCTCTTGCTCTTGCTCTTGCTCCGTCCCTCTCAATACGGCACTCGAGGCAGTGAACCAACTCCAGCCAGACGAGCTGCAGCCCCCCCCCCGACACCGTTTAGCAAGCCAGACACACATACATACATACATGTCGTCCACAAAGACCAAGCCAGGATCGCAAGGATCCGCCGGCACACAAGGGTTGAGGGGAACATCGCCGAAAAAAGCCGACTCGGGTCAAAGACAGACCAGTCGAGGGGCCGTTCGCCCTGACGCCAAGGCCGGCAAGGCGCTCAAGACCAAGCAAAAGGAAGCATCCGAGACCGGGCTCGGAGGAGACGTAATGGCCGCTTTGTCCCGAGCATGGCTCATCGCATATAGTCGGCGAGCGGCGTTGCGAGCCGGGTTCGCCTGCGACCAAATCCACGAATATGTCGTGTTAACACCGTCGCTTGCTGTCCTTGCTATATCTCACGGACGCCAGTCCGATGACACCAAGCTTGCCTGGACATTTATAACCTCAGAGAACATCGACGAACTCGGCAACTTGGATTTCGAGGAAATGCACAGGTGGAGGCACCCCCTGCGACGCTCCTGGCGGAAAGTACGCGAGTCTCCCCGGACGGTCCAGTCGATTAATCTAAAATGTCTGCATCTTCTCACCAGCAAACTCGCCACAATTCTCTCAATCCACAACTGGAAGGACGACCTCCAGGCCAACTGTCTGCTCGCATTCCATATGAGCAACTTTATGTGGGTATCCAGGAAACCGCCGTCCGGGTAGCAGCTCGACACGCGTGAGAACGATCGTGGCGATAATCGCCGAGGGCATCATGGGTGCGAGAGGCGTTGGCCGCCCAAGCTCGCAGCACTGGTAAAGATGCCCCATGGCCAACCAGATGGGCATATAGTAGATACAGATGCCAAGCCTTGCGCTCAAAGAATCTCAGCTCCAGATGGACGCCTACACTGCCACGGCCCTGTGGGATGGCCAGCCTGCGACTGCAGCATCTGCAGACTAGACCATCGACCAACTGCTTTATTGACCTCGGGCCCCTCTGAACGCCTCTTAGGTGGGCCAAGGATAACGGATTTAATGCTCGCCAGATCTCCACGTTCTTCTCGATCATGAAGTTCCTGCTCGACAAGACAATCTGTAAGTATCGTCCACAGGCAAACCCGCACCATCACTAGCCCGGCGACTTCCATAGAGCACAGGCCAGGCGATTCTTTGGTGTCGAACGGTGGATTTACTTTTACTGTACGACCTGCTGCGTCGGATCGCTCTGCGACTCGCCGCTCCAAGCCGACGGCTTGACTGCCACAAAGGCCATGGAGCTGTTTCAGACCTATATCTGCTATGAAACCATGCCAATGAGCAGCAGCATCGGCGGCGGAGGAGGATACGAAAACGAGTCACAGTCGTTTACGCTCAAGGAGGCCATATCTATCACCGATTTTGTCACCACGACGTTAGTATCGGCGGATCGCAGAGTGTGTGCTTGTGGTCAGCACAAAACGAGCTCGCGCTCGACTCGGATAGATGTACATCACCTCTTGGTCCATCTAAATCGATGCTGGCTCTCAAACCCCCACTGTGGTTTCGTCTCGGTCTTTCTTATTTCTACCTTGGAATGCCTTCTGCCGGATAGTTTCATGCAACACTTTCGGCTTGTGCAGTGCGTTTTTGTTACCGATCAAGACAAGCTCGACGTCGAGACCCAAGTCAGTGTCGAGAAGCCCATGTGCCCAAGGCCGCTGGCTGAAGGCATGACGCTGCTGGCGTGGGAGGCTGAAGAAGCACTCAAGCGAGAAGCCGAACGCCGCGAACGGGAGGAGCTCGAGCGTCGGCTTGCCGAAGAGCGTGCAAAGAGTAAGTCGTTCCGGCTCTGGACGCCTGTTCTATCTCTGTCCCCCCCCCTCATGCACCTTCGTTGTCGCTCGAGCGAGGGTTTGGCTTCAGCCGAGCTGAATGGAACTGGGGCTCTTGTATTTCGCCCCGCTGCCTGGACCAGATTTCAACCCTTTCGAAGTCCTCACGAACGAAGAGATCAAGCACATCACCACCGAGGTTATCCAAAACGCACTTGGGTCGATCTACCACGAGATCGATACAGTCGTAGAGACCCACAAGCAGCGCCAACTGGCCTCGCTCGCCGGATACATCAAGGAGGCACCATAGAGGCTTGCTCGAACGCAGAGGAGCAGCCTGTCCCTGAGCGCCCCTCAACGACCGGTTGGCCCCGGTGGGCAGGCCGTGAGATTGCACTGCAGTCTTTGCTGGCGATTCAGTGGGTTTTGTTTGGCTTCGGGAGCACAGTCTTGAATCCATCGCGATGTGGGAACGTGGGGCATGTATTGGACCGCCTGGACAGCTCCATGGCTTCTCGATTTCAAGACACTCGGGTGGCCCGGGTAACTCGAATTGCTCCTCCTCCAGTCTCTTTGGGACACACTGTTTGGCGATGGTGGGGGCGGATGGACGATGTGCATTCAGGTCCGGAAAGTACCGACAGTCCCTGGTCGTTTGGATGATACGTTGCAGCGTTTGGGAGTCGGTGCCTGGCCAGTGGGATGAGCTTCCACTCATTGCCATGAGCTCGAGCCGTCCTGCTTTCCAGACTTCTCGCACGGATGCCCGGCGGAGAGCAGCGCGAGCTTTCCATCTTTCATGATGGCCTTTGCGTTGTCGGCTCGTTTTGAGCGATAGAGTTGGCAACCCGGTTTTGGCGGAGCATCTGACTTCGGTCCCGCACCCGAGTTCGGTCATCCTCGATCTGCTGCAGAACGATATCCCTTCGACTCTCGACTGGGGCCGATGGCGTTCACGGCAGAGATCGCAATTGGAGGTGTCAGATGGCCCCAACCGAGTATGCAGCACGCGCGGGTGGTCAAGACGGCCGGGCCTACCTTGCTCTCTCGCCTTGGCAGCACGACGGGTCTGCTGTTGGTAGTCCAGTGTGGCTTCGCTTCGCAGCTTTTCCAGGTCTTGCTGGAACTTGAGCAGAAAAGCCAGGGTGGCATCGTCCAAAGCGTGCGAGTATTCCAAAACTTCTTCAAACTCGCGAACCCGCACGAGGAAGCCCAGCATGACCAAGCAGTCGACCGACCCGGTGAGGTTGAAGAGCGACCCTGCAAGCCTTTTGTTTCGCAGACGGATCAGCCGGTACTTGTCCTCGGCGGGGAACCTGATCAGGTTGCCGACCAGCTGGTCGAGGATAGCAATGCCCTCGAGTGCGGCTGGCAGTGGATTCTCGGCAAACAGGGTCGTGCGGATGTGCTTGGAAAGCAGCTTCAGGAGCTCGTCGTCGCTGGCCCGCTTGGACCTGTGGGCAGTGTGCATAGTGCAGAATAATCGGGCGCGGGCGAGAGGACACCTGTGTCTGCCCACCCGCCCGGGGTTATCATTCCGTTCTGTTCGCCGGTGCTGCTCATGCGCTCCCACCGACCTTTGGCTTCGTGGTCGCAGCGATGTGAGCAACAGCAGTGGCGCTTCCCGCAGTGCCGCTGTGTCCAGCAGCCGCCCCCGGCGTGGGCCCCACGTGCGCCGCCGCGCACATGACCGCCGTGGCCGGACACGCCCAAAACCCCGCCGAGCCGATCTTCGCCCGCCCTGGAAAGCACTCCTCTCATCCCCCCGCCGACCCTGTCCCCGATGGACGACGACGACTATATCGAGTACCAGAAACGGGAGGAGCTGGCCGTCGCCGGGCCTTCTGCAAGCGTCCCACCGCTCGCGCCGACCCTCCTCTCAGACAGCATCGCCTATGCAGTTTCGTATCTCGCCACGACGGCCCGCATCTCACTCCGAGCTGCTGCTCTGGTCGCCGATACAGGTGCGCCTGTCCGCTCCGGCATCTCCCGCAGATGCGGGGTACTGCAATTGCACTTGTCTTGAGCCTCGCTCTTGTTCAGCGACTATATCTTGGTGGCAATGCCGCCCCGGGAACGGCGAACGAGTGATCTGGATGCCACTGCCTCGCCCACCCATGTCTGTGGAGAACCCTGGGCGGCCTCACTGCACCAGGCCGCCTTTCAGCGCTTGTCCACTCAATGCCCCACTCTGCATCTCAGCCCTTGAAGGTGCCAAGATTGGAACGAGTGCGTCACTCGGTGCTGGCCGGGCTGCCATCGTCGGTGCTCTCACGACGGCTCGATCAATCCACTATGCGCTGGCACCGCCCATGAGCAACAGCAGCGAGGGCACGCCGACGTCTGTATCGCTTGACCATTCGCCGAGAACATCATCCTGCGACTGTCTCGGGTGCCTCGCTATGGCTTTGTTTGCAATCGGCCGGAATCTGACCAGTTACATGCCTTGGTTTCGCTCAGTCCCCAGCACATTGCGCTCTTCCATCGGGCTCTGGAGCAGTACACCAACATGAGCATCAGCTTTGTCAACCACAGCTTCACCCTGACTGAGCTCTTTATGTTGGCGACATTCCACCTCACCACGAAGGTTCGTTGCAGCCCTGAGTTGGCTTCTGCCCCTCGCTTGGTCCGCAGCAGCACCAGCACCAGCACCAGCACCAGCAGCACCAGCAGCAGCAACAATCGCAGCAGCAACCAGGAGCTTGAGTCGGCCGTGGTTTCTGCTAATCTACCACACATGATTTCTTGATGCGCTGTGGCGGAAATGCGTCGCGAAACACTGCCCACTCCACCACTTCCATGTGCTATAGACCGTCAAGTTCTCTCTGAATGTACGTATCTGCCATTGCGCTCGCCTCGGCGTGGCTGGGTGTCCGATCCGCTGGCCTGTCTTCATGTGATTGTCATGCTCGAAAACCCTCTGCTCGACCTATCAGACTGGTGTCGAGTGGATGGGCAGCGGAGGGAGGCTCCGAGGCACTTGAGGCTCGAGCAAGTCGGTGCTCCGCTGGCACACGGGTGTCCATCTGCCGATTTGGACATCCTGTCGATTTGGAGATCTGCCGCTGAATGGCTGTTCGCTCATCACGGCTGCCCATATTCCAACACTGCTCTTGAAAATCTGTAGGCGGCTGAAGAAACCGTTGCCACCTTTGACGGGCTCTTTGGGTCGACAGAGACCTCCCGGACCCTGGCCACGTTCGTGCAGCTTGTGCGTCAGGAGCTCAACGAACTTGGCGAGGGCTCCGGGCTCCTTCTCCCGTCGGGCATTTTCAGCAGCACCATCAGCACAATTCTTCTGCTCGGCGGCCTCACCAAGGCCATCACCGCCTACGCCTGTCTGCAGTATGTCACTCGCGAGCGTACCATGGCGTCCCGCAAGCTCATCAAGCTCTACGAAGGGATCGTCCACTTCTATGGCGATGACCAGCACAGCCACTCGGAGGAGCTTCTGTTGACTTGGGACACCCCAGAGCCTTCGTCTCTGTCCCCAGAGGAGCCCTCGCCGCCGCCCGTCCCCACTAAAGACGCCGATGGCATCATTGATCAGGTCAACTTCCTCCGCCAAGACATCGAAACGATCGAGCACATCGACGAAGTCATCAGCGAGGGTCTTTTGGAAGAGGATGTCCATGCGCACACAGACTTGGGCCGCGACGACGATGACCTTGTCTCCAATCTCGACTTTTTTCATCACCTTGCCGACGACTTTTCCGAGCAGGCCGGCGAGCAGTTTGCCATGACGGTCTCGAGCCAGCAGGCGATTTCGGAGCAAGGATCTGCAGGCCACAGCCCCGCGCATTCTCCACATGCAACATCGTTTGAACCGAACGACGACTATGGCATGTATCCCTCATCGCCTGAATCAACCAAATCAAGACCTTCTTTCTTTTCCAACCTCTTCCAGAAACTCTCATTCAAGCGAAAACACTCTGCCGACTCAAACTCGCACGCCTCCTCGTTTTCCGTATCCTCTGCGGCGTCGCATCCGGATCACAAGCACATCAAGAGCGGAACTGTGAGTCTTGGGTCCAGGGAGGTGGCTCTCGGGGGTCGCAGATGGCCCAGGTTGCTTCAACGAGGTCCTGTGTTGCTACGGGTTCAATGCACAACCATTGATTTGTTGCTGATATTCGCTCGCTCGCTCTCCCTACCCCCCACTGTATGTCGATCTCTGCGATGTCACTGCAGCTTCCAAGTGCATCACAGCCCATCCAGGTCCGCGCACACCATCGCGCCGGCCCGTCCTCTAACGGCTTTGCTTCGCCTCGAATCGTCAGTCCGGGTGCCTCATTCGATCATCCTTCGCGCCACACCCGTGCTGGAACCAGCCATTGGCCCGATCCCTATCTACTCAAGAACATCAATCGCTTTGTCAAGTTTGCTTCCGCAGCATACGGGCGCCACTTTATGAACGTCTTTGGCATCGGCGTCGTCTCCGACGTTCGCACCACCGACCCTGATTATCCGGAAAACCACTATGTGTTCTCGATCCATACCGGCATCCCGCTCAACTGTATCCTGCTATCGTCTTACAAGAAGGGCGGCGTGGCTTTCCAAGCACCTCGGATGAAGCCTGTTCAGCACTTTGTGTGCCTCGACCACGCTTCCAAAGCTGTGGTGGTGACGCTCCGTGGAACTCTGGGGTTGTCTGACACACTCACGGATCTGTTGTTCGCATACGCCGACTTTCAATTCGAGGGCGAGACCTACCAAGTTCACGAAGGCATGCTCAAGTCGGCCCAGCTGATTGCCGACCCGACCTCTGTCATATCCAAGGTCGTGAGAAAGACCCTGGATGAGTACCCTGGCTATGGCGTTGTACTGGTACGTTCAAGGCTTGCATTCGTGCTTCGCTTGTGGTGGTCCGCATTGGCGACAACGTGCACGCGCAGGACCCTTCGACGCCTAGCCTTGCAGCAGCTGATGATGTGTGCCGCTCAACGTCCCATGGGAGTGCGTCAGGCGAGATGCAGAGTAGTCACTGATGTTGTTGGCGAACTGTGTCCTTTGATAGTGTGGTCACTCTCTCGGCGGTGGCGTGGCTGCCCTTGTGGCTATGATTTGGGCCACAGCCGCCTCGTCGCTCTCGGCTCGCATTCCGACGGTGTTTGCCACCTCGACGGCTTCTGGCTTGCCCACAGGCCGACCCATCCACTGCTTTGCTTACGGCACCCCGTCGGTGTGCTCGCTTTCTCTGTCTCAAGCCTCCCGCGAGCTGGTGACGTCGGTAGTGAACGGCAATGATCTGATCCCCAACCTGTCGATCGGGATCGTCAAAGACCTGAAGAGCATGTCAATGATGCTGCTCGATCCCGAAAACAAGGGTCTCTCCGAAAAGATCATTGGCAAGTCCCTTGGCCTCTATCGCGACAGCCCTACCACTGCTGCCCTTTCGCGGTCCGGTGAAGGCTCTTCGTCCGGCACACCATCGTCCCCGCCTCCGCGCCCGACGATGCCCTCGCACGGCTCTGCTCCTGCCGCCCAGTCATCGTGGTTTTACGGCTCGCCACCAACGTCCTGGTTCTTTGGGTCGCCTTCCTCGTCCGCTGCCGCTTCGGTTCCAGTTCCGGCCCCTATTTCAACTCCCCAGGCGCCGTCGGTGCCCTCCTCGCCGCCAAACCCTTCGTGGTTTACGCAGCAGTCTGTACCGCATCTGAAGGACAGGACCAAGCTCCCCCCGCAAGACCCCGACGAAAGCGACCAAGAGTGGTTCTGGGACATGATGACCGAGATCAAGTCGACCATGCGCTCCGAGAAGCTGTATCCTCCTGGCACGGTCTATTGGGTCCGATCGGTGATGACAACGACAAAAACTCGCCATAAGCCTTCACTGGCACCGCGCCAAACGAGCAGCAAGTCCAGTCCCTCTGGCCTTGACGCCGCCGCTGTCAAAGGCGGTCCGGCCTCGAGCAAGCACCAAAGCCTGGAGATTATGACGAGCCGGGTCGAGTGCTCTCGGGTCGAAGATGTATGCCAAATGTTCGGTCAGCTGAACTTTTCCTCCAAGATGATGATGGACCATTCGCCCAAGTCCTACGAGGATACACTGGAGCGTCTGATGCAGTGTGTCTACGGCAGCGTTCACGCGGATGCAGCTGCGGCCAGCTCGGGATCTCGGCCTTCGGCTCGCCACGAGCGCTCACAGGCGGCCTCCTCATCTGGCTTGACAGTTTTGTCCGATGCTCAAGCCCAGCCGTCTCGCAAACACCGCTTCCGCAAGTAGATTCAACATGGGGCGGGGCTAAATCCTGCCTTCTGGAGGACATCTTGTCTGGGAGCGGGAGAGAGGAGGGGTGTGATCGCTTGGTTCTCCGTCCGGCTCCTATATAGTGTCTCGTCTTGTCCTCATCCTTGACTTCTCTCCATTGTCGTTGCTTCTACCTTCTGTCCTTGATCTCATGATGTCATTTGTTTCTTGCTTGTCTCCTTCTCATGATTGCCGATTCTGGTCGTGGCCCGCTCTCCCTCATGCTGCGGCATCACCGCGGCACTCGCTCACGCATCACTATGCTTTGATGGCTGGGATACTCCCCAGCCGGAGCTGCTTCTCTGCAATGACGGCGATCGTACCCTTGGCTGCTTCAATCGAGGGCACATGCCCTGGAATGCGGGTGACGCAGCAGCTCCGGCGAGGCAATGAACAGTGCGCATGGGTGAGGACTGTTCCCTTACGCCGTGTTCCACCCATCGTCCGCTGTGTCCATTTACCACTAAATGCAAACGTGATGCGAGATCCACTCGTTTCAGCGGGCTAGGCTTGGTTGGTACGTTCCTCAACTGAGCTGTATTGGGCCGTGCTGCCAGCTTGGTATGCCGAGTTCATCCACATGGTCACAAACGTTTTGCGGGGGGGGGATGCAACTTACACGCCCGCCCTCTCGCCCCTCCCTCTCATTCAAGCACGGTCCGGACTGGCGACGCCATCAAAGTTGATATGGGGTTCTTCGGATCTAGAGCTCGTCGTCTTCAGTAAAGTCGCCGTATCGCCACATGTTGACCTGCCAGAGACGGAAACAAAGATCATCATCGTGAGTGATCGGGACGGATCGACTGGCGATACATATGCGCGAGACTGGCTCGGTCATGTGGCCCCGAGCTGTACCGGCTGCAAGCCAGCTGCACATACCCTGCTCCTCTTAGCCTTGTCCTGTGCATCCAGAAGGCTGTCCAAAACCTCGTTCTTGGAGCCAGCAGCGCGGTCGCGGTGGTACTTCTTGACGATATCCTTCGAAACCGTTGCCAGACCCTCGTACACCAGGTCTTCGTTGATGCTGATCTTGCTGTCGCTGCGTTCATACAAAACGACGTTCAGCGCAGTACCGCTTCCAACTGCACTGGCGACGTTGCCCAGTATCTTGGCATGCACAGTGCGGCCCTGGACAACTTCAGTCAGGAAATCGCGGGCCTCGTGGCCCCAGTCCTCGCCAAGCTCGGCCACACGCAGATAGGCCAGACGGGCCTCCTGGGCTTGGGGCTTCAGGTCTTGGATGCCAAAGGGAGCGACGAGAGGACGCACGTTTGAGAAAGGCAGGTCCTCGGTGTTGCCGTAGTCGATGTAAAAAACGTGGAGAGATCGGTCCGGGTTGATTCGGCGAATGCGAGCGCGGTACCAGCCCTGGTCGGCTGCCGACTTGGCGATGCAGAGCTCGCCCGACTTGGGGGTGTATCCGGCACTGGCAGAGGCAGGAGCCCTGCTCTGATAGGTTGCCAGGTCGTTCATCAGTTTCTCCAGTCTCTGGATCTCTACAATGACGAATCATCCAAGTGATGATGATGATGATGATGATGATGATGATGATGATGATGATGATGATGATGATGATGATGATGATGATGATGATGATGATGATGATGATGATGATGATAGAGGAAGGTTGCAGGCATTTAGTTGACGGGTAGATGGGCTTATGCACTCGTGGATCGTTCAGGCAAACAGCGGTCTTGCGTCCGGTGGTGCAGATAGATCAAATCGGACGCCGCAACCTTTGCAGCAATGCCTTCGATGGGCGGGGATAGGCAGCACTCTTACCGTTGTTCAGCACTTGAACATATAGCGTTCCGCGACCGAGGATCTCGCTCACTACAAGATCCCGAGACTCGGTAACAGTGGCCGCAGCAGTCTCTTCGGGAACCTCCTGGGCCCAGTTCTTCTCCAAGCTCCACAGGCCTCGGCGAGCATCCTTGGCCTTCTGCTCGGCTTCGATCAACTCGCGACCAAAGGGGCTCTGTTGAGCACTGTACTCGTGGACACGGGCAAAGCCTTGTTCCAGAATCAGGGAAGCAACGTTCTCGGTCTTGGCCTGTGCGCCAGATCCGGTGGTCAGGAACAGAGAGCCGATAAAGCCACCGACCTTGTCCTGCGACTCGACCTGGAACTGCACGTCGCGCTGGAAGAGCTTCTTCATAGCCAGCTCCAGACCTTCGTTTCCAAACGGCTCGGCTGTCTCGCCGGGGCGTCCACCGGCTCTGGGTGCACGCAGGCCGCCCAGAACAAGAGTAATCTTGATGTTTTGACTGGGAACAAAGATACGGTATCGGGATCCGCTGGCAATGTTCTCGACAACACCAGCGACTCGGCCAGCCCGCTGCAGCGAAGCAAAGAACTGCTTGGCTTTGGCGGCGCTCTCGGATGCGTTGATTGGCTCGCGGTAGGTCGGCAGCTCCTTGACGGGGCCACCGTTGGCAGCACGCTCCTCAGCGACTTTGATGGCGTGCACACCCTTGCCAGCAGCCAGGGCCTTCTCCTCGGCGAGAAGGAGCTGGTCATAGGCCGAAGCACGGTTGTCATCATCCTTGCGGTGGCGCATTACAAAGGCCAAGCCCTTGGTGATCAGGGCCTCGGCAATGTTGGTATTTCCGGATCGGATGGTAGCACAGTGTCGCTCGTCAAACTCGCCCTCGGCGGGCTTGATGTAGTCGATGTTGATGTGAACCTGCTTGCCGATCAAACGGGAGCGCAGGAACTCCTTGGCTTCGACGGCAAAGTATTGCTCCTTAGCATCCTTGAGCTTGGGGGGTCGGACGCTGGCGAGCGAGATCTTTCGCTCGGCATGGGTGGCGACGTTCTCGACCTGGACGGTGTCAGCCGTCAGGATACGGGTGACGATGGCGTCGAATGAGGTCTCAGATCCAGCAGTGCTTTTGACGGGGGTTTTGGCGACATAGTCCTTCCAGAGGCGCACTTTGCGCTCCTTTGCCTTTTGCTCCGCGGCCCGGAGCTTTTGTGGGCCACCGGTTACCATGGTGATGGTCCAGTCGACAACTTTGGCAAGGCCCTCAGCCACCAAAGCCTCGGAGATGTTGCCCATCGGGAACTGAACGGTGCCGATGAAGGTGTTTTGGCTGGAGAGGCCCTCAAGCTGGATCTTGACATCGCGGTTCAGCAGACGAGACTCCACAAAATACCTTGCCTCTTCACTATAGGGCTCGAGGAGGTCTGGGACGCCTGGGACGTCTTTTCGGTAGATGGGTGCTTTGACACCGGAGAGCTGCAGAGTGATGAGCTGGTGCTGAGTGTCCGAAAGGAGCAGACAGACACGGAAGGTAGATCCTGCATGAGAGGGCCGGGTCAGCCAAGGGAGCCAAAGGAGCAAGTGCGCACGCGATCGTTTGGCAACTGACATGCAATACAGGCCACGCATGGCTCGAGCAACGCACAGCTACCCCGGCGCGGAGGGTTTGCGTACCATCTCGAACTTGCTCGATAATCGCTGGAGAGAAACAAGGTGCGTCAAAGAAGCAGGTGGATTCGTCAGAACACAGCGATAGACTTCATATCATACAACCACAGGTACAAGGCTCACCGTCGATGGGCTTTCCCTTATACTGTTCCAGGAATCGGCGGGCGTCTTCTGGGGGATTGTACTCTACCGAGCGGGTCTGCGAAGACATATGATGGATTATGATCAAACTCCAAGCCATCGAGCCGATATACACACAAACAAGCGGGAGTTGCGATAAGACAAATAGGGCATGGATGGCAGACAGTGTAGTCTACGAGCCACTGTGGCGATATCGTGATGGTGATGTTGGGAGAAGGAAGGGAGGGGGAGGGCGAGGGCTTGGCGTCGGATTGTCACTCACCACTTCGGTTCCAGACCAGAGGCCGATTTGGGCAGTGCGGGCAGTCTCCTCCAGGGCCAGCAATTCTATTTGCTCACTTGTGCCCAAAGATCCATAGCAAATCCATTCCATTTGCATGTCCAAAATGGACACAAGCAGAGCCAAGGTAGTCGGTTAGTTTTGGATTACTGGCCGAGGGATGGCCTGTGCTTCTGTTTCAATGTCGAGGCCGTCGCGATCTATGGCGACTACTTTGGGTCGATTGCCCAGGCGCACACGATTGGTCCACACGGGAAGGAGTGGTGCAATATTGTACAGAACCGATCGGCGATTCTTCCCTCTTTGGCTCAAGTGAAGCGAGCAGAGGAAATAAACACCGGGGCTCAGGAGCAGCACTTACTCGGTGGGGGCCCGTCGACCATCCACTGGCTTGGCTTTGGCCAGACCTTCTTTGATCAGCAGTCGGGAGACATTGGTCTCGCCATTGATGGCAACCGGGATGATCAAGTGTCCGAAATCGCGTTGAGAATTGGTCGTGTACTCGACCTTGAAGTTGACTTCCTTGCCGACGAGGAGTCGTCGAAGATACTCCCGAGCTTCGAATCCAAAAGGCTGAAGGACGGGCAGGAGCGATGATATGGTGAGTGCCGTGGCAAATGGACAAATGCAAAACTGCCCGGGGATCGGAGAGAGATCCTTGCGGACGTTGTGGAATAGCAAGCTCGCGAGTCGAAGCGAAAGTATACCTCCTCCTTCTCGGGCTCTCTCTGCGAGCCGATGCGGGGAACAACGAGGTTGGCAAACGAAAAGATCTTCTCGGGAGGGGGGCCCTGAACGGGGCGGCCACGGAGGACAACGGTGTCGCCCGAGATAACGTTCTTGACAATAACTTTTCCAGAGGACGGGAAGGACATCTCTGCAGGATCTGACGGCGAGAAGGAGGAGGAAGATCAGCGACCAGGGATGCAGATCAATTCAGGGGAGGCGGGGTGGATCTGATCTGGGAGCCGCGCCGGCTGTGGCTTGGGCACGGCGCGCATTTGTGCTGGGGCGTGTGCTGATTGGCCAGGGGCGCTCTCTGCGCCGCTGACCCAATGTGCGTCACGGGGCAGTGAGACGAGGCGATCGCGAGAGCCGCTTGGAGCTGAACAAATCGCTTGGTCTCCCATGTGAGTCCTGGGCGCCGGGCGTCTCTGGTGGTGGTGGTGGTGGTGGGTGTATATTCAGGACCCAGAGAAGTGACATGCAGGACTCAATAAGGTGTCCCCCGGCTTTCGTTTTGTCGAAATAGGGCAGCTGGCTCATGCAACAGCGACAGCGATGGTGGAGAGCGCCGCCCGTCCAAGACAGACCACCACCCCCGGGGTCGGCCAAGGCTCAAGTCCGCGACTCAGTCCAAAAAAAGAGGAGACATAGCAGGAATCAAAATTCACAGATCGGAAAATTACATACAGCAACAGCAACAGCATCAGGAGCAACGTGGGCTGGGACGCAGCCCAGGTCACTTTTTTATCACCCCAAACCGCTCCTGAAACTTGTTCAGACACCGCTCGAGCTGATCAAGCACTTGCATGCTCGTCAGCTCCTCGATTGGCGGATCGGGAGAGAGGCCTCCTGAGGCCGAGGGGCTCGACTCTGCGCTTTGCAGCGACTCGATGCTATCGCCCCCGCTCGAGTTGGCTGAGCTGACCGAGTTGGCGGACGATGTCGACGGGCGGGCTTGGGTCGCCAAGAACGGGAGTCGGTCGGTCGGCGAAAATCGATCGTCGGTGCTCGCTAGCGAGACCTGGAACCGGGTGATGTAGTCAGACAGGCGCTTTGCCCGCTTGGTCATCTCGCTGAGAGACGACCGCGTGCTCGGTATCCGGACCTTGATTGGCGGCGTCGACGATCGATGGCGCGAGCCAAGCGAGCTGTCCGAGCCAGCGACATGGTGCGGATGCGAGCTGCCCGGTCCGGCTGCATGTGTCGACCCATTTGCACCATTTGATCGCGACTTGTCGCGGGGCTTTGGATTCTTCTTTTTGGCGTCAACGGACTTGGCACTCGATGATGCGGAAGCAGCATCCACTGAGCCTCCCGTCCGCGAGTCGGCAGGCTTGTACCGCCTGTTACTGGCCCGTTGCGGCTGTGTGGCGCCGCTGCCGTCAACGAGAGGTGAGTCAGAAGCTGGACTCGCCCCAGGCGACGGAGAGGGGTTGCCATCGGCATCGAGAGCGTCGTGCAGCTTGTCCAAGATGAGAGGACTGGAGCAGGCCGCCGGGCTGGCGTCGTTCGAGCCCATTCTATTCGGCAGACGCGGGACGGCTTCCTGGTCGGTGGATGTGCGCTTCTTTTTATTCGGGTTTTTGTTGTCTGAAGGCGAGGGCTTGCGCTTCTTGGAGTGATCCGAGGACTCGGCTGGTATGCCAAAAACGCAGTAGCAGGCGGTCAGTTGCATTGCAGTAGACGGGGGTGGTTCTTTCGCGAGGAACAATCAATCACACAGCATACCCTGGATAGACTCGGGTGACGGAACCCTTTTCAAAGGAGGGACATCGCCGTTCAACTTCCTGCGCCTCGTAGAGTCAGCAGCCTTGGCAGCACCATCCTCTGGCGGTGGCGGCAGGAAAGTGTCGGGGAGATCAGCCGCCTCGGGCGTTTGGTTGCTGTTGTTTGTGTTGCGAGGCCGTTTGGTCGGAGCCGGCTGGTCCTTGGACTGGTTCTTGTGCTGTCGGGATTTGAATCTGGGTAGCAAAGCGAGACGAGAATTAGCGGCAGAAGGTGACTCGCTCGGGCGCGATCGATGGCACGGGCGCTGCGTATGCCACTCCATCCAGGATCACTGGCTACTCACTTGAAATACGGGTGGCCAATGGGCTGGCATCGTTCGCAGAAATAGTGCTCGGGCTCAGCCCGTTTGGACAAAATGCCCATGCATTGGCAGTGCTGCCATTTGTCGCATTTTTCGCACTGAATCATCCATTCAAATGACTCTGGAACGGAACAAACCGCAAAACGAAGGATGATGAGTCGACAGACCAAGGACACCAGGGGGTTGGATTGGGATGGATATGAGGGGCAACTGCAAATGGCACTGGCGCCGCTCTTGCTGTCACTATCGATGTGGTGATTGCCTCTATTGCCATCGTTATTGCAGTTGAGGCTATGGTTTCTGGTGGCATACCCCACGGTCGCCCCCAGCAAGTATGCCTTGGCGGCAGAGGATAGCGCAGCTCAAGAAGCGGCGAGAGTTTGGGCGATTGCGGCATATCGTACCTGTTCCGTTGCAAACGCAGCGGGTCTCGGAGGTGTCGTCGGACATTGGGTTTTCGTCGCTGAACTCCTCTGGCGGAGGGATGTAGTAGGATGTGGGCCGTGATGTTGCTCTTCGAGACATGGCCGACGATCACGGCAGCGTTGGACAGAGTGATAAAAAGGGTTTAAGCAGCCTGGCACACGAAGAAAGGAAAGGGCCCGGTGTGGATCCATTGAGAATCGAGCACGGCAGATCATGGACCAACAGAGGGGGGATAGGAATGGTTGGGTCAAGGGAAAGGTGCCGAAACTTGGGAGGGGGATGGGCAGGATGGGCGGACCAGACAGCCGGCAAATGCTCTGAGGCAGAACACTGGCTGCAGGCTGTACTGGGGATATGGATGGAGCAACGATGCAATCTGAAGGGTCTGGCGCTGGGGAGGGGGCTGCATTGTCACGGCTCGAGGGCGCTCAATGAGGAGGAGGGGGGTTGCAAGTGGGCCCAGTCGTTGCTGCAAGACACAAACCTCGGGGGGTCTATGGGACCAAGAAGCCAAACAGACGCAGGCGATGGCCTCTGGAACGTGGGAACGGGTAGGGAACGGGTAGCAGGTTGTTGGAGGCTGGAGTTGTGCGAGCCCAGAACTTGAAGCAAACAGGCGTCTGTATGATGGGATCGGCGAAAGGAAGAGAGCGTCAGCAGCGAGTTGGGCAAATGCATCTGGCCGGCGAGACGCTTCGAGGCATTGCAAGTCGAGAAGGATCCACGATGCAGACTGGTGACAGAGAGGGAGTGTGGGTCGGAGCGGGTGAATCAATGGTGCCTCTGGATGTCCAGCGCCGTCTTGCTCAGATTGGAGCGGCTGAGGAACGCCGTGAAGACGCCGACAAACGAAGGACGAGGGCATGCACAGGAGGCAATGGGAAGAGGACGCAGCGAGTAGCCGCGGAGTGGCCAGCGGAGAAGCACAGATATAGATGGAGAGGGAAGAGGACTGCAACGGAGATGGCATATGGCCGATGCGATGGGCAGGACGGGATGGGATTGACCCCGATGAGGCCGATGAGGCCGATGAGAGTCGCCGGGTGGGCAAGCGCATCGACGGGGAGGGAACGTATTCGACGGGCGATTGAGGAGGGCAACGGAACAGCCAAACGGACATGAGGCAGGAATGGAGCAGGCAGCACCTCCGGCAGCAAAGCACAGCACAGCACGCCGATACGCACCGATACCAAGATCCGATGGGGTCGGGCTGGCCAGAGGCGGGTATGGAATCGGGAAGCCCTCCAAAGGCCGCTGGGGAGGTTTTCAGCCAGGCGCCCAACCCGAGCGCAGCCGCCGCCGCCGCCAAATGAATTCATTTGCGTGTGTGTGTGTCCGCGTATGCGTCATGTGTCCGGCGCGTCGATCCGGGCGGATCCATCCAGCCGGCTGCATCCAGCCACGGGTGGCGCGAAGAGGCGATGCGCAGCGCGGCTGGCCAGACAGACCAATACGCAGGCTGGCGAGCGGACGGGTGGACAGGCCGGGCAGACAGACATGCAGACAGAGCGACAATCACGCAGGCCGGCAGACAGACACAAACCAAACGGACAGACAGGCAGGCCAGCAGGCGGGTCCCAGGCTCGTCGAGATGCTGCGTTGTCGCCTGGGCTGGGGGGGGGTGGAAAGTTGCCAGTGTCGCTGCAAAAGTGCTGGGAAAGAGCAGAAAAAAAAAAGCCGCCTGCCCGCGCTGGCGCAGCCCTGGCTGGGCTCTCGGTCACGTGCATTCTGTGCAGCTGTTCCGTGTCGAGCGGTCCACGTGCAAGCCGTCCTGGCTTTGCGTCGCCAGCGGCCTGTTCGTTGCCGTTCGTTGATCTGTTCGCCGATCTGCTTGTGCGTCGTCTGTCCGTCTCCATTCGTCGTCGTTCACAAGCGATCCCATCTGCTGCGCGCCCGAGTCCCTCCAGAAGGCCTCGCCATGCCAAAATACTACTGTGGTGCGTCCATATGCCGATAACACTGCTCTGAATCAACGCCGGATCTCGTCCAGTGTCCACGTTCCAAGCACAAATGCCATCCGATACCGGGAGCCACCCCTCCAACACGCCTCGAACAGCCCTCGCCTGAGACTACAGCTCGCTCAGTGCAGGTTGCCCCTTTCCAATATTGACGCCACAGACCGATCATTTTGTCCACCGCTGTCTCCGTTAGATTACTGTGATATTTTCCTCACCCATGACTCGCCCTCCGTAAGAAAGTCCCATAACAGCGGCAAGAATCACAAGCTGGCAGTCCAGATGTACTATTCGAGTGAGTCTCGCTGCCGCACCTCAGTCTGTGCATCCCGTATTGCCCGCTAACGTGATCACTGCTGCCTCGGTCATTTCCGTCCCATCCTTATCGATGGGTGTATCGCCGCTCCTCCCAAACCGGCACGATTGTCTTTCCGGGTCACTTCTGCGGATCGCTGCTTCACACCATAGATCTCAGCCACGAAAAGGTTCAAGATGTCATCGATCAGATCACAAAGGCATACGACGGAAAAGTCGGCGCTCCCGGTACTAATAGCATTTCTCGTCTCGTGAGGTGGCCGCTGACATGCATAACACTCCACAGATGCGCCGATCCTGCGGCTGTCTCTGGCCGAGTCTCCCTCGGCCACGATCATCGGCCACCCGCAATCCACACCAATGCCATTGAACCGATCCTGAACATCGGGGCATCTCCTGACGCTGCTGGCGTCAAATATGCATGCTCTTCGTTTGGCCTGCCCTCTGGGCGTGCTTGCACCGCATGCCGATTTGATTGTCGATCGCCGTTACTCACATGATATAATGTATCTCTTCCAGAATTCAACTCGCCTTTCGGCGGCTCATTCCCGCGTAAGCATCGACCCTGCATACCCAGGAGCTGGATTGGATCCTGACGTGCGGCTCTGGATCTCGGCTCCGACCCTGGATGGGTGCTCGTCCATGAGCAACCGCCTTGGCCGGCGTGCTGCTGCTGATTCCTGTCGATGGTCTGCCTTACGTACCCGCCGTCATCACCTCCGAATGGCGAGATCAACACGCTGATCTTCTACTCCACCACAATCTCTCTCGACTCCAAAACCAACCTCTGCTTCTCCTCATATCCCTTCGACAATCTCACCTTTCGGAAACTCGAATCTCGCAGCCCCTCCAATGCGATCCGGCGGCCCGGGCATGCCGCCATACGGCCATCGGCACCCGCCTCCAGGTCCTAACGGTCCACCTCCTCCCATGGGCATGAGGGGGCCTCCTCCGCCTTTCCGGCCAGGCATGCCGCCTCCTCCCTTCCCACCTCCTCCGGGCGGATACGGCATGCCGCCTCCCGGTTACATGCGACCCCCGCCCCCTGGGTTCGCTCCTCCTCCTGGGGCTCGCTCTGGACCTCCGCCTGCCGGCATGCCCCTTCCGCCTCCGGACTCGTCTGCACACACCCACGGGCATCCTCCGGGAGGACCTGGCTATCCCGGAGGGCCTGGCTATCCCGGAGGGCCTGGCTATCCCGGTAACCCCAGCGGTCCCCTCCCTCCTTCGCGTCCAGGCCCGCATGAAGATGGTAAGTCGTCATGGACGCTATATATAAGCGCACCGCGCCATTGCCTCGGTCTGCATGGCTTCGAGTGTATACGTGCATACGGCCGTGGTGGACCGAACAGGTCATCGGCAGTTAGTTGGCCAACTGGCCGCTTCAAAGCTTGCAATTCGCTCGGATCGGCAGTATGACTCATCGCTCGCTTCCGCAACCCTGTCCATTCTCAGGACCTGCAGCCAAGCGCACCTTCGAAAGCGAAGCCGACGACCATCACCATGCCAAACGCGCCCGAGATGAGTGACATTACTGATCCACACGTCTCGGGGTTGCTGGCTGTACTCTCAAGTATGGCGAGGATGAGATTGCTGATGGCGACAGTGCCTTTGCTCGAGACGCACATTTCACACAGCAGTACATACTACCATGTGATTGAATGCAATAGCTGCTCTGTACACTTTCTTCAGCTCTCTCTGGGGACTGAATACGCTCACATTCATCGTCTTGCACGCTTATCCATGTCGTGGGGGGGGGAGCACAGTAAGGCCCATATTTCCCGCCAGCCATCGCCGATGATAATCATTTCCTGGGCCACACGGTCCTGGAGGCTGCTGGTTGGTTTCCATAAGCGCCAACCGAGTCGCGCACCATGGCCATGGGTCGAGCTCCGCCCGGCATCACCAACCCGGATCGCTGAAGTTTTGCTGCGTCGATTGAACATGGATATTGCGTGTGCTGGCAACAGGATGATCGCCCTTTGCAGGGGGGGGGTGCCCATCTGTCCGTCCTCCGTCCTTTATTGCTCGGTGGTCAGGCGACAAGAGTGGCCCGGCACCAGCGGAGGCCGCCGGGGCTGTGATTGAGGGAGGCATGGCTTCCGATGCCGCCAGGGTCGATGGCCGCAGCAAGGGTCGGCCCCGTCGCCCATCCGGCCCTGGCCCAGCACTTTCGATCCATCGACCCATCGTCGGTCCCATCGTCGGCCCATCCAGCATCTTCTTGGCACATTCCTGTTCAGTTATCTACCCTCAACCTAGCCATCGAGAGTCGCACCCTCCTCAGCTCCACATCAAGCCCTTCCCTCATCAATCTGTTAGCTTCACCACCGTCCCTCTGCATTGAGCCACAATGACTACCCCGAACAACATCCCACCTCCCGACATCAATTACTATGCCTTCGATACATACCAGGCCTCCGCTCAGTTTCTGAGGAACCGCCTTCCACCCGAGTTGCAAGCCATCCAAATCGGCATTATCTGCGGCAGCGGTCTCGGTGGACTGGCCAAGACCCTGGAGGAGCCTATTTGCGAAGTTGAATACAAGGCAAGGCCCGTTCGTTCGTTCGTTCGTTCGTTCGTTCGTTCGTTCGTTCGTTCGTTCGTTCGTTCGTTCGTTCGTTCGTTCGTTCGTTTGTTTACGCAGCGCAACTCTATCGTCTCCCTCCTTCCATCATGCTCGCGTTCGTCTTGGGTTGTGGGTTCGGGGCTTGTTTCGGGACCCATACAGCCCACGAAATGGCTCATCCATCATCTTGAGCACTTGTCTGCCATTCGCAAGAGTCGATAGACCGCTCTCGCTGGCCTTTGCTGATTCCTCTGCCGGCTCTCGCCTGTCTCCAGGACATTCCCAACTTTGCCGTCAGCACTGGTATGAAAGAGTCTGTCTGTCTGTTGATGGCTACGATCCTCGGCTCTTGGTCTATCCATCCTCATCCGGTCTTTGGAACTGACCCCTGCCCGACACGCGCTCGATCTCGTCTCCCCAGTCCCGGGCCATGTCGGCAAACTGGTCTTTGGAATGCTCGCTGGTCGCGCGACCGTCTGCATGGTCGGCAGGAAGCACATGTACGAAGGTAACTACGCAGACATGGTCCTGTCCAGCCGTTGTCGCCATCGGCATGCGGTTCGTTATCACCATGCGATTCGTTATCCGCTGATTTTGGCTCTCTTGTTTGCGGGCTCTAGGCCATTCCCTGCTGAGAACTGTCTTTCCGGTCCGAGTTATGAGACTGCTGGGTGCCCATACCCTCCTCGTCACCAACGCTGCCGGCGGCCTCAACCCGGACTTCAACGTCGGCGATATCATGATCATCAAGGACCACCTCTCCATTGCCGGCTTTGGTGGCTGCAACCCACTGATCGGAGCCAACGTCGATGATTTTGGCCCACGATTCCCGGCCGTATCGAATGCCTATGACTTTGACCTGCGGGTCACTGCCTTCTCCTGTGCCACGGCCTGCGGCCTGGGCCCGTTTATGCGCGAAGGGATTTACGCCTTTGTGCCCGGACCCAGCTTCGAGACCCGGGCCGAGGCCCGCTACATTCGAAATGCCGGTGCCGACTCTGTGGGGATGTCTACTGTCCCTGAAGTCATCATCGCCCGCCATTGCGGCATGCGTGTCCTTGGTGTTTCGCTCATAACTAATATCGTACCTCAAGGACACGGCCGCTCGGCCATGCAGGCCGCAGCCGAGCTCGAGCCGCCAACTGCGTCGTCTCCCGGATCGGTGTCGTCAGGTCCCGATGTTGCCGCCGTGATGAAGTCCATGGTCAAGAACGTTGTCGAGGCCGTTTCCAAGATCACCGAGTATCCTCACAAGAACGACGAGAAGGTTCTGGCGAACCACGAGGAGGTGCTCGAGACAAGTAACAAGCGCTCGCAGGCTATGCAAGAGCTCGTCCGATTGATTGTTGGAAAGATCCCGGAGCCATCCAAGCAGTAGGACTTGTCTCCGATGCCTGAGATGTTTCCACATCTAAACGTTTGAGTTGTGGTGGTGGTGACAGGGTCTGGGGAAGCTGGACAGTAGCCCGCTCACAGCACGAATCACTCCAAAAACACCATCTTTTCGTCATTAGAATACACAGTGGTCGATGCAATTGATATTCGATCTGAGCGAGAGGGAGATACTCGTTCCCATTCACTGCCGCGAGCAGGGCTGCCATCTGTACCGAGCCTCATACATTATTGGCTCTCGAGCCAGCAGCCTCAATCCGCTCGGGTGCTCTATTCTGGCTGCGCTTTGGTGCAGGATGCGGTCTTGGACCGGCTGGCGACTCGAAAACCAAAGCGTTTCCGGGTCTCACCCGGCGTCCGGGATCCTGGTCCTGGAAGGATATCCCATCCACAGACACATGGTCATGGGAAAGCAAGTCCGTAAATATCGAGAACAAGGGCATTGAATCGCGAGGCGGATTTGAATCGGAGCAACTCTCGTGGGAAATGGTGCCAAGATGGTGCCTTTCAGGAGAGAAGGTCGATTGGTCGCGAAACGCCAGCATACCTTCGTCATCTTTGGAGCTGGGCGCCCCATCGTTTGAAGTGTTTCTGGGCTCGTTGTTCGAATAGATGCCATCGGGCGGTGCTGTTGCGGAGCAAACGGGAGGAAGCCCTTCAATGACATCATCACCAACGTTACATCCACAGTAAATTGTGGAGATCTCCAGGACAGTTACTGCTGCGTGGGCTATATACGTCATTGCAGCATCAATGCCTCCAAAGGTTGAGGAGAAGCTGGGGTGGGGCGATCAAGGGTGTCCATAGCATATAGCTGCGCGCATGTGTGGAACTGTATCTGTGTCAGTGCGAGAGGATGCATCAAGGGGTTACCTCTATCAAAGTCGTCTGACGAGCACAGAGAGCGACTCCGTCGCCGAAGACCATCGCTACTGCCGAGAAGACCGTTGAACGACTCGGAGCGAAGGGATGCTGCACTGCCCTCTGGTAGATCTGTTGACCGACTCAAGTTTTTTGTCCGGGGCGATTCGAGATGCAGCGCAACACTCGCACTTCGCTCGGGCTCGCCTCGCTCCTTTGCTGACTGAACGACATAGTTTGGCCTTTGGACTTCGATCGTGGCAATCCTGGATTTGGATACTGATGCACATATCTTGTCCTTTTCCTTGTCCTTTTCTTTATCTTTGTCCCTGTCCTTTTCTTTGTCTCTATCCTTACCGCTCTTGTGCTTCAGCAGCGGTGACGATGGCGTCGAGTTGGACTTGGCTTGGTACTCGGTCACGATCTCGTCAAAGAGAGTGTTGCGAGCGCGCGTGTGTGGCTTGCTGAATTTGGGGGCACTGTAGGCCGCATTTTCGCCGTTGATGGCTGTTTGGAATTGATATTCGCATTTGGGGATTAGCTTGGCCCAGTGCATCCGTACTCGGGGAAGGATCCAATGTACACGCTCAAGCGCCAGGGAGTCGCATATGCACCCAGGGCGTACCTTTCGCCAGGATAAAGTGCCTGAGGGCTTCCTTGGACCAGAACAGAGGCGGGCATGGCAGATTCGGCCCAAACGAAGGCACATTTCTGTTGCTAGCAACGCTCACGCGATAGGGAACGACGCCGTCCCGCTCGTATTGCGGGTCCTCCATGATGATGATAAAGATGTGGAGGAACTGCGATGTGATGCACCTGGGATCAAACTGTCCCCCTCCATCCAGGAACACAATCGAGACAATGTCTGCGATGGCGGGGCGATTGTTGGGATCAGAATATATCGTTGCGTCGTCAATGTCGAGCGATTCTCAGCATCTCCACGGACTTGGCTTGCTCTCCCTCAGGGATAATGAGAAGAGAGTCTCTGATGAAGCCGGATACGATCCGATCACCGCAGCACGTATGCCTTGAATCATACGGTCAATATCTGCGATCGTTTTTGGCTCTCGCAGGCGGCATCTACAGGTGCGCAGTCTGGCCGATACCACTTACCGTTTCCAATATGCCGCTTCCTCTGGATCTGCTGGGGATCTCCCTCGATAAACGGTATAAATGTGGACACGTGGAACATCACTTCGAACTTATTCCAGTAGCTGTGGAGGGAGAGCGTTCCAGTTTGGTCGTTCTTGACGTCGAGTCCTCCAGCAAACCCACTGTGGCCCTTGAGTCGGATGACATTTCCAAGCAACGAAATCAGGCGGTCAAATGACGGTGTAGAGCTCTCTATTGGAATAGAGGTCCAAAGATAACATTGCGACGTTTTCGATGGAGTTAGCGAGCATATCAGACATTAGAGGACCACGGGGAGGCTCCAGAAGTAGGTCCAGGTGTCTATGCTCTGACGAACCGCGCTTGGCATCGGGATCCATCGCTCGTTCTGGCCCTCTCTGCTGAGGCCCCTGCCGCCCACATCATTGAAGCTGGATCTCGTCTCGCATATTTCCTTCTTCCAAACTCGAGCGCGTTTAATGCATACCGTTGCAAAACATTTCTTCCTCTCGTGTCTGCCCGTCTTTGCACAGGAGCAAGCCAAACTTGTACTTGAACGACAGCTGTCGTTAGTGGAAAGACGAATCAGCCAGCTGACCACCGAACAATCACTCCCAAGATCATGTCCAAAGCCTCCGGCAATCGATGCGATGGACACTTTGTCGTTACTCTGGACGGCACCGGCAGCTCCAGAGTGCATATCCATCATATGTACTCCCACAGAAGAGTTGGACAGTCAGCCTTTCATCTTGCCTGCATCTCGTCAAGACTCTTTAGCCGCTTCTCGATAGCCTTGTCTATGACCTTGACGAGTTTTGATGGGTTGATGCTGTGATGGATCATCTGCAGCACTTGCTTGACCGTTGAAGATTTGCTCTTGATCACCGATTTGCTGACAATATCCTTCTCATAAATGAAATGTATGCTGTTCTTTTTCTGTACCGTGCCGTATGTATAATTAACCAGTGGCTCTGTCGTTAGCCAGAACATCCGCAGCTTGCTCACACGCTGCTGATCCGCCAAAGGAGTTCGGGTACCGCTCTTGTGCAATCAAATGCGCCAGCTGGCAGATCTCACCTCCTTTTGCCGCAGTATCACGCGCCAACGAGGCCCTTCGGTTTCTTTGCTCTCGAATTTGATCGAGATGATGACCGGGCCAAGGACATCCGTATGCCCAACATAGTTGAAGTGCTCTGAGGTTCAAACGATGCGTCAGGCAGACCCGGAGCATAAGCAAAGTACAGATTGGCATCCGGTCATATGCTCCGAGTACAATTGGGTCGACCCGGATGGTTCGTACACACCTTGTCCAATGAACATTGTCGAGTACGTCTGCATGGACTCGTCGATATGCTCCATTTGGTAGTTGCTGTACTGGCTGGATGACCCGGCAGATTCGCCCTGGATCTCGATTCGGTATTCGTCCGATGGCCTCATTGCGATCTGCTCGAGACCACATCCATATGATGGATTGGCGCATCATCATGCAAGGCAACAGCGCTGTCAGCAGATATGATCCTCCCCTGACAAATAGCACGTTGTCCAGCTCCGATAAAGGGAGCAGGCTCTCGTCGCCCATGACGCTGCTCGCCCATGACGCTGCTCGCCCATGACACTGCTCGTCCATATGCAACACAACCAGCGGCCAGCGCACCGTCTTTTGAAATAGCTTGTACTGTTCCTCGAGCGATTCGCATATCATCAAGGTCGTTACTAGCTGCAAATCCGACAGGCATTAGCTTTGGATATGCATCTATACCCTTTGGGGATGTCATAGTCGGCCAATCATGTGTGGTATTTCAATCGCCTGCTGCCACAAAGCTCTTGGCTCTTTCAACATGGACGCTCAGTTCCAGCGATGAAGATCGTTGCCTACCTCGCCTTTGATCTGCGTAAGCTTGGATTCCATGCCTTCGAGCATCTGCTTGCGCTTCTCGGCCGGCACCGACCGGAGGTCTGCGTATTCGCTCTCAATGCCTCCTTCTAAGCTGGTCAAACTGTCCTGCAGCTCAACTAGGTTCTTGATCAGCGGCAGCCAGCCAACTGTCTCCAGTACCCGCTTCAAGAGATCAATCAGGCTCCGGAAGAGTAGCCTTTCGATGTCTCTGGAAGGGAGCGTGTTGCTACTCGAGTTGAGGGCTTGAAACATGGCGTCAAACGAGTTGGAGACCGAGGCGATTTTGAGTGTCAGCTTGCTTGAAAGGTTTACTATCTGAACCTCCAGGTCGGCTGTGAGCGAACATGAATTGAATCTGGCTCGTTCCTTTGGGAACACATACTGCTCGCCCATAGTGCCCATGTCCTGGATCAGAGGCAAAGGTGGCCAAGGGCAGGTCAAGCCAAGATTAGCGTTGCTTAACTCAGTATCCAATGGTCAGTTGCCAGGCGATACTAAAGGCTGTGAACAATGTAGAGCTTGCCAACCACCATCATCATGGTCACCAAAATGCTCTGACGGGAGCAAGGCTGCATCAGAGACTCCAAAACTAGCGCATACTTACGATGCTCTGGTTTCGGGTCTGCCCTCCATCGCCAGGGAAGAGCGCATGCGGGAAGATTTGATTGAACTCGCACATAATGTCGTCATCGGTCTCTGGATCATTCAGCGAGTCCATCGAACACGATGCTGTATCCTTTTTCGGTGAATCATCGTCGTCCGAGTTAGGCGTCGCTTGGGATGACGAAGCCTGGCGCACGGTGGTGTCGATGGTGACTGACGATGGAGGGAGCCGCTTCTCCAGCAGCGGAGGCGTCATGTTGCTGCTGGCGCTGCCACCGATGATGGGTGTAGCCGCCTCGGCATCATAGGAGAGCGCTGAGTTTGGTATGATGTTCACGGCCGGGTTGATGAGCCTGACAGAGAGACTTTGTCCGACCGATGCCAGAAAGTCGTTTGGGATGCTCCCGGGGATCACTGGAGTCATACAGGTGGCCTCTATGTAGCTACTTATTGGCAGCCGGGACGATATGGCCTGCACCGAAGTCACTGGGTTCAGAGAGTTGTCGGGGGCATCATGTGTTTCGAACAGGTGGGTGGCGAGTTCGTTGAGGGACCGCTTTAGCGTCTCAAAGGTATCCAGATTGAGCTCCGAGTCGTGCATGCCGTCGATTTCTCGGGGGCTATTGATGTCTCGGAGAGGGGTATTATCGTGGCGATGCAGGGACATCGATTGGCCTGGATGGGCGGCCAGGGATAGAGGACCGGCGGAATATTTTATGGACCGGCGTCATGTGCGTAAAGGAGGAGGAGGAGGAGGAGGAGGTGCGGGGAGGACATGGGCAGAGAGGGCATGGGCGGTGAGCAGCCGAGCGCCTGTCCGATCGAATGCAGTCGCCTGCCCGAGCCGCACCCAAATCAACGGCGGCAAAGATGACGATCCAGGACCACAAGAAAGCAGCGGGACCAAGCCAAGCCGGTGTCGGGTCTGGTGATGAGCTGCTCCACAACGGATGGATACTGCAGAGAAAGCGCCTCCGCGTCGCCAGAGGCACTGCATCTCGTGAAAGTGGTCCCGACACTGTTCGCCGATGCACCCTTATGCGTACCTGGCTGTGTGGCGCTGCTCCCTGGGCTTGTGGCATCGTTGGAGAGTCGGACTGGGATGCGATCGGGATCCCGGTCGAGAAACGTGGATGGAGGGTAAGTATGCCATTGGGGCGTGGGAACGTGGGAAGAACCGCACATTGGACGGCCAGGCATCAGCGAACAGGGGGTCGCTGGAAGACCAGCCAGCAGGCGATCATTGGAGGACCAAGGTTTGTGTGCTGACCCAGGCGAGAGCCGACCCGAGCCAAGTGCGGCACATGGGTTGCGGCGACAGGCATCCATGGCGAGCATCGACGCCGAATGGAAGCAGCCAGCCCGCGGTGGATGGGCGGCACAGGTCGTCCACAGACCAGCAAGACTCATGGCCGGATACGCCCTGGCCAGGAGATTTGCGGCCCAAGCGGGAGAGAACAGCACGGCGAGAGCCAGGATACCTTCGAGCTTTGGTCTGTGGTTTGTGCAAAAGATACTGTTGCCAATCGATACATAGTTGACGAGGGAAAGCGTTCGCTTGCAGACCTCGCATTTGAAGCACTTGCATGGCGAATGACCAGGGCATCAGTGTCCTTGCCCCAGAGCCGCACGGCAGCCACATCGACACAGGAGCCCATCCGTCAACCGTTTGAGCATCGGGGCCGCTCTGGGACGCACTGGGCGGGCGAAGCACAACACGCGAACGATCTCCATCCGCACCCATCCAAGGCCTGCTCTTGGTCCTT
Source organism: Polychytrium aggregatum (assembly GCF_025602895.1). Classification (NCBI taxonomy): domain Eukaryota; kingdom Fungi; phylum Chytridiomycota; class Chytridiomycetes; order Polychytriales; genus Polychytrium; species Polychytrium aggregatum. The sequence goes on from NW_026516266.1 coordinate 83,458, forward strand.
GCCAACAACACACTTTCGACGCACCCATTTGTGATAGATCCTAAAGTCGTCGCATCCGATCGATTCCATCGCATAGCTGATGCAATCCAAACGGCGTGTCAGCGTTGGCCTCGTCGCGGGCTGGCTCGAAAAGCAGGCGTCCAGCCAGTTGCATCGACTTACACCGGTTTGTTACAGACGAAGCAGTACTGGCTCTGCTCCTCGGCCATCTTTCATCTGGTTCGCAATTGGTCGTATGCGCGGAGGGTTGGTCTTGACAAAGGGCTGCCTGGGATCTGCCCGTCGCTATACGTCGCTTTCCGTCGCTTTCCGCTGCCGCCCCTTCGTATAACCGCCGTGATTTCGCTGCGGGTTGTCTCTGCTGGTCGATTTGCCCAAAGCAAGCGGGGTTTCTCTTAAAGAAGCCCAGCTTACAGCTTGAAATGAGCCCACAAAAATTGGGTTCTACAGCTGCCTCCAAGTCTCTCCGCCGAGCTGCTCCCTCTCAGAGCAGCCATTGTGCGAGCCCGGCCGGCTTTTCGCACTGATTGGGATGATGGGTTTGGCTGGCTGGGCTTGCATCGGCCTGATCGATCCGGGTGGCCTCTGTGCGATTGGATACCGGGTCGGTTTGCTTCCCATCGTAGTCCTTTCAGCGCCTAAAGTCTGATACCCTGCTACACTCTATTCAGAAAGCAACGGGACACTGCCCATTCCATGAACATGTGGCATGTGATGGGCTTGCGTCCAATGGAGACACATGCAATTCAACAGATCACCTCCCAGTGAAGACCACGGTCGCTCTCCGGTCTCCACAATCGACCTGCACTGCTCAAAGTACCGAGCAAACCGCTGCCTCCTGGGACCGGATGCATAGCCCTTGCCTTGGCGGCGCACTGGTATCGGAGTGCCGGTGGTGAATGGTGCTCTTGGACACACTAGCAAATGGCCATGACCAAACACCAGGGTGACCCGTTTCTTTCTGGATCGCCGGTATATCCATCGAGGTATGCTCGCCAACTAGATCAGCGCCGATATGCCATCATGGAGCGACACAAAGATTATGTCCTGAATATGCTTGCTCAAATTGTATTTGTTTCATGGGAGGTGGGAGTTTGATCGCATCTTGGCGACCAGTGGCAAGGCAAGGCAAATGGAGCTGTGCTGGTACCGATGGTGCTAGTGTTCCAGTACGCGGTTGGTGAAGAGGAATCGACCAGCCATTGACCCGCTGCTCTCCTTAGCATCTCTAGCTTGAGCTCGCTCAGTCTTTGCGAGGGAGCAACATGGACTGCGAGGAATGCGAGATCGTTGCAGGAGCGGCGACCTTGGCTCCGCTCAAGAAGCGCTGCTGGACTTCATAAACAAGAACGGTGATAGCAAACAGTGGCTGTTTGTTCAGTGCCGAGTCGGAGGCGGCATACCGCAGCGATACGATGCCACGGGATAGCGATGACGCATCGTGTGATCAGGAGGAATTAACGGCGGGGAAGAGAACGGGGTATCAGTAATCATGCACTACAGAGTTCCGTCATGGTATGACCGGCTACTGGTTTAGAGGTTCAGAGGCGCCCATCGGCTCAAACCACTTTCAGCACTACAACTCCACAGCAGCCACTTACCGATACAATCAGCATACGGGGAACGACGCCGCGGAAGAGAGCACTAAAGCCCTCGTTCTTGATGATTTCCCTGAGGATACGCCGAGCGATGATTGGGTCATTAGAGTGGGTGTCTTGCCTTGCCGCGATCGCGGACAGAGCAATGCGAAAGACGTGCTCTGTTCTTGAAGCAGCTCGCAATCAAGTCACCCACCGATAGCAGTGTGCCATTCCCTTGTAGACAGGGTCGCCAGGTCGGGGGATGGCTTGGAGCCGTGTCTTGACAACTGTCAGGGGCCAGAGGCAGCGACAGAGTAAGTACGAGGCACGGTTTAGGTGCGCATCTCTGTGAACACTCCGTCGCGGAGCTCATCCAGGACCCCTCGAGAGTATTCGAGGACTGATGAGGACTTACCATCCATGGGCGTGACAGCGGCAGCGGCAATCATGCCAGCGGCGATTCCCGAGCCAAAGACCACGCCGAAGCTGGGAGTACCGCTCGGGCCCGAGCCAAGAGACTTGAGAACGGCCAATGTCGGGAAGAAGACGATCGAAAAAGGCACATCGCGAGCAAGACAGGCGGCTGTTCCCTTGTAGAGACCTCGCAAGCCGAGTTGGCGAACGATATCGCCGGCGCTGGGTTTTGGCAGCCCAGGCGCAGTGTTGGCTCCAGCAAGTTGCATTTGGATCTTGACCATCTCCATCGGATTCGTCGCAATGACCTGGCAGAAGCCGGCTGTGGCACCGGCCACCTGAAGCAACAGGGCGGACGCTACGTCAAAGATTGCAATGTGCTGTTGGTGCTCACTGACTGCATCACGCAGCTCGGGATGCATGGCTCATGGTGAACAAGGATTACGCTCCAGTGCTGGATGATGTCTGGTTTCTTCTGCGACCCGTTGATCATGGCCTTCTGGTCGATCGACAAAGCCTGGGCTCCATTCACCATGACCTCAAGTGTGCGTGCATCAGCCTGGTTCCCAGCGGCTCGGCTACACGGCTCCGAGAGCAAGAAACTTACAATGCCGTAATGCACCGGGATGTGGTCCGCATCGATCTGAAGCTGTTCGGCAAAGTGCTCACGCACAGCGTCATTCACAGCCAGCTTGATGGCCTTTTCCGGACAGATACCAATAAGGTTGGGGAGCAGACCTATCGCCAGAGATTGGTTGTCGCAGATCGACGGCTCGCGGCGTTAGCGACAAGTCCAAAGATCAAACTATCGATATGAGCGGAGCGTGGCCAGAGTCGAGCTGGCCAAGGGGCTGATTGAGGCCGGCAGAAGATGCCTACCTCGATAAAGACCGCGAACACCTTCCTTGCGGACAATCTGCTTGAAGCAATCGACGCTGTCGAGCGCAAAGGCGGCAGATCAGCAAATAGCCGGTCAGGGCACGGCCGGCCGGCCGGCGTGGGCCATGGCAAAGTAAAATAGTAATGCAAGTCGCGGCGACGACACTCACGCTCCACGATACTGAGGGAGGCCATCCGGCCCCGGTCGCTGGTTTTGTAGTCGGGTCTTGACAATGTCTGCGGATAGCAGTGCAAGTAAGCACGGACGCACGCGAGAGTCAGACAGCCGAAGAGCGGCGTCCCGAGGTCGAGACGAAGGACTTGTGCAATTCGATCCGTTTGAACAAAGGCATACCCAAGGGGAAAATGCTAATCCAAGAGAGCGAGAATGTTAGTGCGAACGACGAGGCGAGCCAGCGTCCTTGGACGCCATCCGGTGTCGGGGCTATTCCAAACCCGCACCATCGACAACGAGCCCCCAAGCCTATGTGGGCTCGCAAGCACTTCACACGATCCACGCAGCAAGGAAGAGCTAGCGGCCAAAACCGAGACCCACATGGAGGTTCCGATGACACCGGCGATAGCTCCGCACACCAGCTTGGTTGTCAAGCTGTGCGTGGATTCGTTATGTGGTATATTCGACGGTTGATGGAGGGTTGTGCGGTGGCATCACAAGGTATGATACTGTCAGTCAGGAATGCCGCTGCGATGACAGCTACAGGAGCTTCGAGGCAAGCACACGGCGGCTGGATTGGGTCGGATATCGGCCAAACCTGATCTTTCCCTTGGGCTTGGAGACAGGAGTGTGCTGGGGCAGGTTTTCGTAGATCCCAGGCGGAGCGACGGGCAGGGAGACTTGCGGGCTGGACATGGCGACGGGATCAAGCCGCGACGGCAACGAACGATGCGGACGATGGAGATGGCGTCAACGCCGAGGGCAGCAGCGTCGGATCGGCTCTCTCGGGGAGGTGCTGGTCCTGGCGCTGCCCAAGACCTGCGGGCAACAGAGCCGCAGATCGTGGCGGCCGCAAGCCAGCGATTGGCCGCGAGCCGATCTGTATCACAGCCGGGCCATCCCGCCGGCATCCATCCCGCCATGCCCGAAGGTGGAGGAGAATGCCCGGCAGGAGCCGGGAGCAGCCATGGACCAAAAGCGACTGGGCGGCAGGTCCATCGGCAATGGCAATGGCGATGGCAATGGCGATGGCAATGGCAATGGCAATGGCAATGGCAAGCATCCGATTTGGGACTCGACGACAGCTGTTTGTCTCGATTTCCGCCGACAGATGCACTCCCGCTGCTCGTCCATTTCCTGCCCATTGCATATCCAGTACTCATGCTCACAAATGAGCAGTCGATGAGGCACTCGCGCATTCATTTGTTTGCATTCCGATTCCATCTCTTCTGTTCATTACCCTCTGGAAGCGCATCTGGACACTGAGCCGCTGTTCCGTCATCAGGCCGTCAGACCCTGCGGCAGCACGGGTTGCATCGACTCGCCCGGAGGAGTGGCTGCTTCCAGTTTAGCTTGGCCCGAGACATACTCCTGCAGGGGATTATAGTCGTCGATCTGAATGAAACCAAAGGGACGACGTATTAGCTTGAATCACCTCTGCGTTGATATCCTGCAGCGCCGGATCCTCGGCTCGCTCGCTCCGGCTTCGACGGCCCCCCCCCCAACCTACCTTCTCCAACAACGTTGCCGAGTATCCGGGCGAGTAGTATCGCACAATTTCCTCGGGATAGCATTCGTTGATGGTACGAATGTACTCGCCCATCTTGGTGCCCATAAGCGAGTTGGGCTGGTTGTTCGATGCCGTCCCCAAAACTTGTCCTTGCGGTCCACTTCCGTAGCTGGCAGCAATTTCCTGGATGCGCTGCAGCCCTCCAGACGTCACAAATGCTCGGCGTGCCGCCACGTCATGCGGTAAGATTTTGGCAAACTGGCCAACAACGTACTTGAGGATGTTGGCCGGTGTTGTCTGTTTCAGCAGCGGATCGAGTGCTTCGAGATGCAGCGTCTTTTCGAGAATGCATTTGAGTGCGCGCTTGGCTTTGGTTTTCAGATCTGCTCCGACCTCACCCTCGCCGTTTTCATCCGAGGATGTAAGAACCTTGAGGAGCTTGGGGAGAACTGCATGGTCGGCCAGAGTTTTGGCATGGTCGGGAGAATGGCGGCCGATTTGTCCCAAAGACCAAGCGCACGCCGCCTGTGGGAGCGATATGTAGTTGTTGCAAGGGTTACAATGTGTATCGGGCTCGCAAACCAGGTCTCTGACCCAACGCCGGGTACTGGCAGGACAGGACAGGGCAGGACAGGACAGGGCAGGACAGGACAGAGCAGGACAGGACAGGGCAGGGCAGAACAAGTTGGCTCCAGGGAATCATGACAGAGTCTTTGTTCAAGATGCTCGCGGCTGGCAGAAGACGGATACGCCGTACCTTGATATGTTCCTCGGTTTCGGTGACCAGAGCGTGCGCCAGTGGCGGCACACCCTTGGCGACGATCACGGCAAGCGCAAGCGTCTCGGAAAAGGCCGCTATATATCCTAGTGTCATGATACCCGGTAGTCTGGCATTTCCGTGGCTATCGTTGATGTAATCGACGACGGCAGCGATGCCGCCGGAATTGACAATCAGTTGGGCAAGCTACAACAGAGTTAAGGTAAAGCCAGTGAGCGAGTGCTGGACTAACATAGCGCTATGCTCTCGAGTAGATGCTTGCTGCCGATTCGAAGTACACAGTACATCATATTCGAGGCTACATCGGACAGTCACTGCCTGGGCTCACCTCGGGGGTATGCTTGGCAATCTCGCAAATCAGCGTTGCGGCATTCTTCTTGACATATCCATCGGTGTCTTTCATACAGTTCAGGACGTTCGGGAAGATTTCTCCGTCGACAACAGTCTCGGCCAAGTCGACAGTGTGCTTAGATATCTGCGAGAGTGCGCTGCAGACCTGTCGGCGCAACTTGGCATCGGGGTTTCCGAGCAGCGGAGCGATGAACGCGATTGTGTTGGCATCCACGACGGATTGAGCGAGCTGGATATGGTGATGTAAAGTGAGCATTCGAGATGGATCCGAGGCTCACGGCTCTCGATAAGCAAGGTCACAAAATGAATGCACAACTGCACAACTGCACAACTGCACAACTGCACAACTGCACAACTGCACAACTGCACAACTGCACAACTGCACAACTGCACAACTGCACAACTGCACAACTGCACAACTGCACAACTGCACAACTGCACAACTGCACAACTGCGCGGCCGTTACCTCGGGCGAGTGCTTGGCGATATCGCTCAGGGCCGAGGCAGCGATACGCCGCAGAGACAGCTCTGGCTCCTGCACACACAGCACCAGTAGAGGTACTGCGCTAGCGTCGACGACGGCCTGCGCAAGGTCTGGATGATGACTCAGTGTAAGGATCTGGTTCGCATTACCTTCGCACCCATTCATCCCTATCGACCTTCGGTGCATACGGGCCGCTCGACACGTGCATAGCGACTGCGATGAATCGGTGCCAGCATCGACATACCTCCGTTATGACGAGCAATATATCCCAGTGCCCACGCTGCCGACTCTTTGACGCCGGGATCGAATTCCTCGAGACAGCTCACCAGAGCGTTGAGCGCTCCAGAGTCAACCACGGACTGGGCGAGCTCGGGTGAGTGCTTGGCAACTGCGCGTAAAACGAAAGCAGCCGCTTTTTTATAGAATCGCTAGAGTTGAGCGAGCAATAATGAGCCGGTTGACAGCCGCAAAGAGAGGACCACAGTATCGCCCAACAATGACGGCAGGTAAAGAGGCAGATGTATGGATGATTAGTCGCAATGCCATGGCTGATATGTCCACCTTCTTCCCGAGACCCTGTCGGCGGCATTGCTGAGCCCGTGGATGCGCTCGACAGCTAATTTTCCTTCGTGTTCTACTCTCATGGTTTTGGCTCTGCCGCTCGTTTCTAGTATGCAAACCCGCAAGAGTCGTGTCCTTGGAGCGGCTCTCAAAGCTCCGTCCCAGGCCCATGCGCGGGCGCCGATTTGGCCGCACTCGACGACGGCAATAGCAAGAACAAGGATGCTGGTTACATTTTGCTCCGAGAGAGAGTATACGAGTTGCGGGAGGATATCCGAATCGACGACCGACTCGGCAAGCTCCTCGTTGTAATTGGCCAGGCGACCGAGAGCCAGCGCGGCGGCCTGCTGGATGGCCGGGATATTGTCGAGCAAGAGCGGACGCAGAAGCGACATGACACCAGCGCTCTGCAGCGCCTCGATGTTTGACTCTCGTGACGCCAGATCGGCGACAGTCTGGACAAACAGCAGCCGCTCCTTCTGATATTTTTCGAATACCGACAGGACCGCCCGGGTGTTCGCAACGGGCGTTGTGGTTGAATTCATTTCGTTTGCTTTGCTAGCGCGCAGAATTGTCCGAGAGGATACGTGCAGTGTGTGGAGTGAAAGCAGAGCCGCAGCAAGGCAATAGGATGGTCGACTGGACCATAAAACAGACGAGCGAGATTACGATCTTTGCGCAAAAGCACGCATCACTTGCTCATCCGGGGATGCGCTGCAGAGGGGACTTTCAAGCCCTTATCGAGGGATGCGATGCTGGCGAGAAGTCGGCCGCATTTGCACAATGTCTTTGGAAAATTGCCCGAGTGGGTACGCTCTTGTGTCGACAGAGGCAAGCTCTCTGGTGCTCGACTGAATCACGACATTGTCCAAGGTCGTCTGTGACGTCACTGAAAGTGTCGCCGCTGCTGCATTTCTATCGCTCTGTCTGCCAGCCCCCCCCCAATCAGCCCGCAGTAGCCCCAGCATGCTCTGTGAGATGCGGCGGACGCAGAGCACCTATTGTAGCGCCCATTCAAATCACCCGCCATGATCGGCAGAGTTCCTTTCGAAATCACCTCGCTGCCTTCTGTCCAGATCTCGGTCAACGATCGTCTTTGGCTCGCCTCACTACAACCGCTTGTGTCTCGTACTTGCGGCCAGAGACCAGTCATGCACCGCCAAAGGACCATCTTTCGACTCAGGTATATCTTGCAAACTTGGGTCCAACAGGGCCGTGTCGGCTAGAGTACCTGTTCGCCATGCAGCGATCGTCAACCGCAGCCTTCCAGCGGCCATCGCTCAAGATCCGATCCAGCTTGGCAGTCGAAGCACTGAGGCCTGCGTCGGCTATCAACTCGACGATATCACTGGCTTCCGCAGAGAGTCCTCGGTTCGCTGGAAATGCACCATTCTCCATCAACTCGGCTCCCAACGGCAGCAACGGCGACGACCGAGAACTGGGCTCGCCAGCGCAAATCGTCGTCCGCGTTCAAAATGAGTTCCCCAAATTCTCGGCTCCCGACCGGCAGAAATTCATCCTGGCGATTCTCAAGGAGTGCGACCCCTCCGACATGACGTTCCTCTACAAGACGCTTCCAGTCCTGCACCGCGACTTCCTGAAACTCCTGCCGGCGCCAATCTCGCACCGAATCCTGAGCTATGTCCACCCTCGAGACTTTTGCGTCGTAATCCGGGTCTCCCGTGCCTGGTTTCGGACTGTAACGGACCCCGTACTCTGGGCGCTGCTCTACGATCAAATCGGCCTGTCGAGCATGACCAACTCATACTACATTGCGAATGCCCCGCTCTTGGTGAATGCAAAGAAGCTGCATCGGCTCAGCAGCTGGACACGCGGCCGATTTACACATCGGCGTTTCCTGGCCCATCAGGCCGGCATCCTTGGCATCTGGTTCAATGGGCAGTGGGTTGCTACAGGCTCGGTTGACAAATCATGCACGGTCCACCATGTCAGCAACGGCAAGCTGGTGAAGCGATACGTCGGACACGAAGAGAGTGTGTATTGCGTCCAGTTTGATGAAGCAAAGGTTGGTGTTGTGGCGAGGCCCGAGAGAACGGCTGTTGCATGGTGTGGATCCGGTTGGATGGTCGTATAGGGCTTCATCGCCAGGCTTGCATCGGGTCTCCGCTCTCGAGTGATGTCTTGATGAGGGCTCTAAGGTCGTTGCCCCGCGCCGAGAAAAGCGCAATGATCTGTAACGTACCGATGTCCTCGTATCCCATACCATGCTTTGCCTGGGTCCAGGTGATTACTGGAAGGTACGATGGAGATACCGACTTGCGACCAAGTGATGCCAGCACTCTGATTCCGGTCTTGGCCGCCATCCCGAGCCGGAAGATGCTGCAGAGGGGTGCTAAACAATCGTCGCGAATGCTTCGTGTAACTGGATCAGTCTCAGCTCGCCGGCTAACATGATGATGCATTGCCGATTGCACTCTCAGCGCCGACTGCACCGTACGCATCTGGGGTGCCAAAGACGGTGGCCAGCGATTTATTCTGCGTGGACACAAGGCCACCATCAATTGCCTCAAGTTCAACTCGGATAACCTTCTTGTTACTGGCTCTTCCGACAAAACCCTCCGGATCTGGCAGATGCCTAATAACGCCATCATCCTATCTACCAAGATCAAACGAACAGAGACTACCGATGAGCAGCGGCTGATGCTCATCCAAGGCGGCGAACGAGCTGCTCCTGCACAGCAGCGAGTGGGCAGTCCCAGAGAAAAGCCAGGATCTGCTGGGCTTGGGCGTTCCGCCTCGACCGTGAATCCCAATTCGAATTCCAAACTCAGGACCAAGGACAAGAGCTCGACCGAGCCTGGTACTGTACCAACTCAGATGGAGCCGACCTGCTTGCGAACCCTCCATGGACATGTTGCTGGCGTCAAATGCCTTGACTTCACCTCGGCTGTCCTCGTCAGCGGAGATATCCATGGGTTCCTCCGACTATGGCATATACGCAGGTATGGGGTCTCAGCAGACGCACGATCAAAGTGGCGCAGCGGTGGTTGCCTCATCGACTCTTCCGAGCCGCTCTGCGCATATAGTGCCGCATGGATTGTGATGGCTCTTCTGATACTCTGCTCTCACGTGGCTCTGCCTGCCAACTGTTCCGTCGTCGTAGCGGAAATTTGCTCAAGGTAATTAGCATCGCTCAGCCGTCAAAGGCCATCAACGCCTTCCAGACAGCAGTTCCTCCTGCAGCGTCGGACGACCCAATTTCATCCATTCAGTTCACGGGCACACGTCTTGTGTTTGGAGCGTTCTCGGGAAACCTGTACATGTACGATGTTCTCCCGCACAAGACCATCACCAGTGCTGTCACGACTAACCAGCTCAGCGCTGCCTATGAGCATCTGCATCACTGGGCAAACGATCCTGCAACCTTTGTTCTCAACCGGGTCTTCAACCTCCAAGAAACCATGTCCAGTCCTACACTTTCGCATGCTGCATCGTCGGCTGAAGTCCGGCCGCTCTCACCAACACCGGATCGGCGCAAGACTGAGCGCCGCAACGGCGAGCGCTATCCTGCTTCCAAATCCGGTGCCACCTCTTCGTCGTCGTCGTTCTCCAAGCCCGGCAACCTCGAGATTTCAGTCTCCCGGGAACCTTCGCTGCCCAGTCCGTTGTCAAGTGCTCTTCCAAGTCCGCTGGCTTTTGCAGCTTCGCCGCTTGCCAAGATCAAGAGCCAAAAGCTCAATTCATGGGCTCTTTGTGTCCAGATGGACGAGTGGAGACTAATGAGCGGCGGATCCGGGGGCCGCTGTTCGGTTTGGAACTATAGAACCGGCCGCCAGATCTATGTTTTGAAGGGCAACATCATCGACAACGGAGATGGACCCATCCAATGCGAGACAAAGGAGATCTTGCCGGAAGAGGCTCTCGATTTCGCTGGGGACGGCAATACAGAGGAGGGGAAGACCATCACTGGAGTGGCGTTTGACGACCGATATATTGTTGCTGGCGGAATGGATGGAATGGTGCGTATATGGGAGGCGAAAGTCAACTAAGGTCCATTGCCGTGTAAAAGCGAATGCGACGAAAGCAATATACAATGACCGCTCTTCAGTGGCTTCACAAGGATGCTGTTCCTGAAACTCTTGTTTTGTAGGGTATGGTGTATTTCCCCACTGGATATACCAGGATCTACCAAGCACATAGCCCTCGAGGAGTGACAGCAGCTATGGCGCATGAGGGCAGCGGTGCAAGTGGTAGAAGAGGAGGCAGAGGGCACCTAGCGAGACGCCTCAGTGTGATTGGTGAACGATGCAGCCCGCCGCCGTGGTATGCATGCCCGTGCGCGCAGATCTTTGCAGTCTTGAATAATCGCTGCCGTATTGGATGGGATGACAGATTGTCGGCTTCACTGCGTCCATTCGGACCATATGGCATAGAAGCGACAGTGATCCAGGGGGTATTGTCAGGCGATCCTCATATCAATTCAGCTGACCGCCATCCGAGGGGACCTCGGCAGTCTCTCAGATACGAATGCATACCGAGGAGATTGTGAACCGGATCTGGCAGCACTGCACCCACAGACTACCAACGGATAATGCTCTGAGAGTAGTCAATCAGGGCATGTCAAACTGGCCGTTGGCAGATTCAAGTCCGACCTCGCTTGCAAGAAAACGCTGGATTTCATTGAGGCTCCCGTCTTCACCGGGTGAGAACTGTGAGCCGAGCGGGAGACTTGGGCCGCGTTCTGGTGTACGCTGGCTAGAAGGAAAGTCGCTCTCTTCGACAGAACCAGTCGCTGTCAAGCTGAATGCAGGCCGTCCGAACAGCGACTCCTGCAATACAAGTACAGTGAGTAGCGGCTCCGGAATCACACACGCGATTCGGACAGGCAGCAAGGTGCTATCGACGCTGCATTCGAGATACAACGTGCACTACACTGCAGGCAAAAATATGACACGAAGCAACGATCCGTCGATCCTGGCTTGACAGTCATAAGCGGGACACTTACCGACCGAGGGCTCCCCGTTGGCTCGGTTTTCAAAATCTCAAACAGTACTGCCGATATGGGCTTGTGCGCCTTTGGCGCCTGGGACAATGTTGATCCGATGATGTCGTGCCATGCGCAGATACAGTCAGTGATTTACTTGAGTACAGTTATCAAAGGGCTCGATTTGTCTCACCTTCCCGTAGCATGTTGGTCCTCTGAGTGACAGCTCCGGTTTTCGACCAGAGACCTTGGATTGCGGCTGTTCGTCGTCATCGTCCGAGCCAGGAAAGTCGAAAACATTTTTGGGTCCAGGAGCTGCGGCGGGGCTATTGAAAAGCGATGCCTGTGCTTGGCTTTGGAGCAGGGATGACTCGGTTGGGGTTTCAAGCTGCCGGTTGCCGATCCCTGTTCCAAGGGGAAGCACATTCCCATTTGCTTTGGAGGCAACGTTGTGGTCAAGACGGCGGGCATTGCCGTCTGGTTGGTGGGCATCAATGACCAGCGGCTCATCGAGGTCCTCAGGTTCGTCATCTACAAGCTGCAGAGATGGCTCTGGGAACGACAACAAGGAGATGTCGCAGTCCATCGAGAGCAACATGCCAGATGTATCTTGGGGCTGAGGCAGCGTAGGATGACGGACGAGTCCAGGCCCCGGCATTCCGTATCGAGGAGCTGTTCCGGATAGCAGCTGAGGCGATGCAGTCGGTCCTTCGCTGGCATGGCTGATGCTTTGCAGAAACGGCTCTCGATGAAGCGACCCATGATGGCCTTGCGCAAGCATATCGACTTGGTCAGAGGCTCCGGCTGGACTGGCGGGTTCTTCGAAATCGTCCGCAGCTATCAAGGTAGGCACGGTACTCGGACTTGACAAACGAATTTGCTCGAGCGTGGCTGCGTCTTGTCTATGGCCTTGGGCCGAATTGCTCGTTGTTTTGGATCGCACTTGAGTTTTAGCCGACACCTCTTCCATGCAGGCGGATTGATGTCCACCTCGGGATATCGACGGAGAGCCATTGTGGACAGGCAAGCTCAGCAGGTGCCCTTGCGCGACGAGACCCATCGGCTCTTGCCTTGGGGATGTGATTCTCGGCCTGGTGATGCTGGGGCTGTTAGTGGCTGTCGGCTCGTTGTCGAGATCGACAGCATCCCCGGCCATCCTTGAATTGTACCGATTAAATCTGGCAGCAGCGACAGTGCCTCTGTGATGGGCATCCACAGCGCTTGAGTGCTGCCGAGACCCACAGTCAAAGCAGAGCCATGGATCGTTTCGAATCGACCAGTGGTATGGATAGAGTGGCTCTCCCGCCAGCACAGCTTTCTTGGCTGCAGCGATCCGCGACTTGAGAAGCTGCAGCCGTTCGGGACTCCAGCCAAGCGGCAGGGTGGACGCATCGCCCAAAACCATTTCGCCGTCAGGCACGGCAGAGCAGCACGGCGCCGGTGATTGGGATGGGTGGGCGCTGGTCCGAGAATGCGATAGATCCGAACCAGGACGGCAAAGCCAGGACGGCAAAGCCAGGACGGCAAAGCCCGCTATTTTTGGGTCACCTTCCCTGGTGTGCATGTGGCACCGCCCCTCAAGACCCTGTTGTCTCCTCATCTCGCTGCCGCCTGCCCCACCGCCGGCCTCATATCCAGCTTCACCCCCCACGCTCGCAGTCTCGGACCGCAGCAAGTTAACAGCAAGCCCGCAGCGAGCACAGCATCGACTCGGCACTGGCTCCTTCTCCTGCAGCCTCATCTTGGGTATGCATCGCAACTTGAATCTCGCCCGCCAAACAGGCATCGACACCAAACGCAGCAGCGCCGTTCGCCCCGAGAACCATGTGGGCGAGCATGTACTGGTCTCTCTCAGCGAAAGTGGCGATCAGGACGACGACTGGGTCCAAGCAGGTGGGTCTCAGGCGGAGCACTTGTTGAGGAGACTCTTTTCTACAGATGTCTTGCTCTGCCGCCTCGCGGACTGGCGGGGCTGGTGGCCTCGCCGTTGACTATCGGTTCTGATATGCGGTACCTCGGCAAATATATGAACAGTGATCGTATCGGTCGCTACGGACGACGAAACCGGAGCCAGAACCTACACCGTCAAGGTGCTCTCAACCGAGCAGACCCTCGTCGTCAGCCGAGATCGTCTTCGCTTCACGAGCTCCAGATCAGCGTCGTCTGCAAATCTTTCCTCTGGGCCGGTGTCCAAAACTCTCTCCAATGGCACCGGCATTAGAAGACAATCTGCCCTTCCAATGAGTAGAGGCAGGAACGAGGGCTCTTCAGAATCGGGTGTGCATGCCACAGCTGGTAAGGCGATTCTGGCTCACCTGTCGGTGGCGACGCAAGTTGCTGACGTGAAGGCCTAAAGGAGAAGCGACACTGATAAAGCTCACATAATATCATTTCCAGGCCCCCGTCCGCCGCCGCCACCACCTCCTCCTCCCATGATGGGTAAGCGAGTGGTATTTGATATTCCAGCACCGATATTCTGGTACTAACTATCCAACTTGGTAGGCGGACCGCCCCCTCCACCCCCTCCTCCCCCCATGATGGGTAAGTGCTCTCGGGTTATAATTTGCTGAGAGACTGGTTGATATGCTCACGATTATGTTCCGTCGACAGGTGGACCACCCCCTCCCCCTCCTCCTCCCATGATGGGTAAGTGTTCATGGGAGTGTTAGTTGGTGTTCCAGCACCGATATTCTGGTACTAACTATTCAGCTTGGCAGGCGGACCACCCCCTCCACCCCCTCCTCCCCCCATGATGGGTAAGTGCTCTCGGGTTGTAATTTGCTGAGAGACTGGTTGATATGCTCACGATTATGTTCCGTCGACAGGTGGACCACCCCCTCCCCCTCCTCCTCCCATGATGGGTAAGTGTTCATGCGAGTGGTATTTGGTATTCCAGACCAACATCTTGGTACTAACTATCCAGCTTGGCAGGCGGACCACCCCCTCCTCCCCCTGGTCCACCACCTCCCCCTGGTGCCCCCCCACCGCCCCCGCTTGGAGGTAATCCGAATTTGTTTTTGCTGAGGACGGTCGTCGTGTGTACCGATTTGGCTGCTAACTTTGCCATTGTCGATTCCAGGTTTTGTACCCCCTCCCCCCGCAGCAGCCGCACCTCCAAAGTCCTCTGGCGACCCTATGGAAGAGATTCGACGGGCAATTCAAGGTGGCGTCAAGCTCCGTAAAGTTAATCGTGAGATTCGACCCCAGCCCGAAGTCAAAAAAGAGGTCTCCGACGACGAAGCTACAAAGATGGCCCTGGTATTTGACATTCTGAATCTCGTCGAAACCACGGATGGTGGCTCTCCTGAAGAAATTGTATCCAAGCTAGAGCTGGAGAGCTCTCGAGCGCGAACATACATTTTCCAGTTGATTCGCCGCGGATGGGTCAAGCCTTATCGCTTGTTGGATGGGACTGAGAAGGAGTCCGAGAAGGACCGCAAGCTGCCCTACAAAGTCTGGCAGGGTAAAGAGGTGACATCGGCAATCGAGGTCCCGGGAAAACACGAGTTTGAGCTTGAAGAGCTGGGGCTGCTCAAGAACGAAATCATCCGGGCGCATCTGCATCGCTTCGCGAAAAACTCCAACATTCACACGGTCGACACGATCGTGCTCCTGCGGTGTCCTGGTACGCCGACCGAGATTCCTCCCTTCGATAAGGTGGAGCCCCCCAAACTGGATTCCAGCTTCAAGGGCACGGTCACCAAGGAGCTGCGACAGCAACGCGAGGACTGGGAGCGGCAACGCGACGAATATTTCCAAGCGCCTTGGCCCACCTTCCGACTGTTCATGTCCAAGATCGAGGACCACGACCGAAACATCACCTCAGATTACCAAAAATACTCCAAGGGTCAGGAAGATGCCGGGCGCGTCATCGGCGAGCTCACTCAGATGTTCAAGGAGCTTGACATTCCGCAGCTCACAAAGCTGGTGAGCGATGTGCCCAAGAAGATCAACGAGGTTGCCGAAAATCTCAGTCGCACATCTGGTATTCAGATCCCAACGTCGAGTGTGAAGGTCTCGACTGTGTTTGTTCGCCGCATGGTCGACGAAACCCTTGGAAAGCGCCCGAAGGCCGAAGGGGCCCCCGAGGTCAAGAGTCGAGTGCGCAAGGTGACATTTGTCACGCCAGAGGAGGAGGAGGAGCCCGAGAAGCTCAAGCTCCAGGGGGCATCCAGGCACGTTCTGAACTCGATCTACAACGCTTCTGGTCGGCATCAGATGCCGATGAGACGTGAGCCCGCAGGCACCCCTTCCAAGCCATCAAAACCTGTCGGTCGTACCTTTACGATCATGTAACCGCAGTCAGCTATTTTTTTCTTTTCCTTTCCGAACGCTTCCGTATTCAATGCTTTGTGTACCTATCGCTTTTGTCGCCACCGGGGGTCTGAGCTGTCGCAAGTGTGATTGCAGCCAGGAGGAGCACACCTCCGGCCTGCCAAGCCGAGCCCTTACTCTAGCACCGACACGAACAAAGGTTCCCCAAACCCGAAGCTCAAGAGCGGGAGCACTCAGGCAGCGTGCATCGATGATCCACCATTGTCATGCCACTGCTGTCGCTGTTGCGGACAGTCATCGAGGGCATATTTGACTTGGGAAGCGTTTATGAATATATGAAAGTGATGTGTATGGGTGATACGGCCTTTCCGAAAGCAAAGACAGCCAGAGTTCGTGGAAGATCTTTGATGAGCGGAATGCGATGGAAAGCCACGGATTCGTCCCCGCTGCTCTCGCCGGCGATACTCGTCTAGAAGGTTTTGTCGTGGGTGTTCATGTGATTCCCACAGGTCGATCTCTACGTGCGATTGTCAACCTGCACACAGCGATCATGCTCCTTCTGGACACGGCTCGCGAGTCTGCAGGGATGATCCGCCATGCCGGACCACGAGTCAATCACTGGATACGTAAAATTGCGAGAGCTCGAGGTGGAATCCACGTAGCAGATCGAGAAGACATAATGGAGTGTATTGGCAGGTCGATGATGTGGTGCATACGGGTTTTGGGATCGGCAGCTTGACCAAAATTGATCGCACATGGATCAGAGCTATCTTGCTCGCCATGCCGATCCGCGTGCAGTTCGGTACTGAGAGGGTTGTTGCTCCGAGCAGGCCGCTTTGTCGGGCCAGACCTAGGTTGGTCTGTGGATCGAGGGCACCGAGAGTTCATCGGCGCAGGATCTAAGAGTCTATTTCTTCTTGGAGAGCTCAGCGACGTAGGCCTTCAAAGAATCGCCACCGAACACCATGCAGACCTGGAAGGGAGAGCAAAGAGGGTAGGGAGTTAGGATTGTGCCGCCTCGCGATGGCTGTCGCCTACTTTCGACCCAGGCTGATCGATGCTGGCTTTGACAGCGCTTTCGGGATCGGTGTGGAGGCGGATGGATCGCAGTTGCTCCACCAAAAGCACGGTTGTGGTTGCATGCCATACCGTCAAATAGACTGAGAGGCCGATGCGTGGGGTGACGCCTCGGTAGAATCCAAGGAAGCCGTTGTTCTTGTAGATGTATTTGGCGCAAGTCCAGATGTTCATATTTTCAGGCCGACCGGGCGTCTTGATTTGGCTTTGCATCTCGACGCGAATGACCTCGATCGGCTGGTTCCAGCAGGCTAGAGCGCCACCGATGACCGAGGAGAGGATGCGTTCTGAAACGGCCAGGGGCCGTTTTTTGTCTTCAGGGCTGCGCATAGACAGAAGCATCGACTCGGTCACACGGGCGATACCTACAAGTGAAGTAGTTATGCCAGCGAGCGGGATGCATTGGCAATTGAGCCAGTCGTAAGACACGAGAGAAGACAGGCGAGATACCGACACATGATGACCGGAAGAAGTTTTACCGGCTGGGATGTGGTAGCTGCGACGGCATCCATCAATTGACTTACCAAGACGGCTGCCCCAGTTGGTCATTTGCCGCAGAGCCACAGCAGAAACGCCCTTGTTCAGGCCGACAATGCCTTCCTTTTTGAAAATCTCCATAGCGATTTGGACAGACGACCGCTTGGCACCGACTTCCTTGTGCCGAGTAACTTCAACAGTTTTCATGAATGTGCAGAAACCCATAGTGGTATAGGCCTGGATACAGAGGAGTCAGGTTCGATCGCATCGGGGGAGTCCACAGCGCATGCGATGGGAGGGCACGCCACAAGCCAACGTGGGCGCTGGTAGAGAGGGCAAACATGCTTACCTGACACACGCCACCACCCATGCCTCCGAGAACGCCGGCGACTGCGTTGGAGGTACCGAAGCGTTTGGAGTAGTATTCAATCTCGGAGCTGGAAAAGAGAAGGACGGCGCCCTTTGTCGATGCTTCGATCCAAGCCCACTAATTCCAAGACACCGGCAGCCGTTCCGACGCGGAGGGGAGGGGATGTAAAAGATGAGCTTATGACGCAGATTCAGAGGCAAACACAGCGACATCACAGAAAGGAAACATTGGATGATGCGAGTGCATGACGATCGAACGAAGTGCAAGGTGCACTCGGCGAGGTGAGACAGGTGAGCTCCGGTATGGTCGCTCGATGGTGCTCGTGGATCAATGCCCCTCGCGGATTCAGGATCAGCCACGCTATCAGTAAAGCCGACACACCAGGGAGGCCGGGAGAATGATCCCCAAGTAAAGCGATACTCACAGGTATGAGGCCTTGGTAGAAGCCACCGATGCCACCACGCTGATAGGTCTTGGAGATTGATTTCCACAGGTTGTCGCCACGGTTGGCTGGGAACCAGGAAGAGATGCCCGTGCATGATCAAGATCAGAAAGGGAGCGATCCGAGCAGCCCATCGAGGGACACCGCGGACAGGCCCGGAGCACATGGGTGGGTTGGCAAAGCCCACGAGCAGTAGCAGGCGAACGTACCGGCCATGTGGGTTTTGACGACCTCGAAGGGCTGACCAAGGGTCGACACCTCAAAGGTCTGGATGGCAGCGCCGAGGGCCAGGTTGATCCATGAGACGGATTTCTGCAGCGATCGAGATTGAATCGATCGAGAATGAATCGATCGAGATGAGCGACAGGCCGGCGGTAGTGGGCTGTTTATGATGCTGGGAGCTGCAATCGGAAAGCCCCAGCGCAGACGGTCGAGGAGCGATTACGGAATGATTGAAGGAAAGCCAGAGCCAGAGCCAGAGCCAGCGCTGCTGTGGTGTTGGGCAGAGACGGATGAACGCAGGACAGTTTGCTTGCCTTTGTAAGAGGGGGGGCTTCGGCGGACATTGTTACGGGGGAGGGGCTGTGGGGCTGGATCGAGATCGATGGCAAGGGCGGGCAGCAGGGCGATCGCGGCCGGGGTGTGGAGAGAGAGAAGGTCAAGGGCGATCGTCGGGGTATTTATGGGTGCGGCAGCCGATAAACCGATAGAGCTGATAAGGCTGGCGGTGTCGCTGAGCAGGCCAGGCGCGTGGTTGGTGGGGCGGCCGGTGGCGGTCCGCCGTGTCCGGGCGGGCGTTTTCCCATTGGCCCGGCTGCAATCGCGCGCTGTGCTCCTGCGACTGAGGGCCGGCTGCCTCTTTTGGGCAGGGCTGCGCGGTGTGCGCTTTGGCGGAGCTGGTTTGGCGGTGGATTGCACCGACAACAACGGGCTGCGTCGGCGACGACAACGGACTGCGTTGATGGACGAGGCAAACGGTGTTAGGCTTGGCGGTGGGGTGCGCTGGTTTTGGCGACGAGCGGTCAACGTGCTGGTCTCGATGCAGCATTACTTTGCATGGTTCGGTTGCATGGTCCTGTTGGCAGCGTCGTTTGCATGGCCCTGTTGGCAGCGTTCTTTGCATGGTCCTCCCGCCCCAACCAAACACCCCGTCCCCTGGTCCCGCTCGCTAACTCGCTCTTGCCACCCCTCCAAGATCCTTCGCCGTGCCCCAAAAATTGTGCCGCGCTCCATCGGATCCGCCTGCCCTTGCCGAAGGCGCGTTCCGGGCACGGCGTTCCGACCGTCAGAGACCGCCCAAGGATCCTCCGCCATGGGAGGAGGAAGGGAGTGGGCCCAGCAACCGATGATGGGCTCATGACGTGTCCCGGGGTCGCAGCTGGTGCCGGATGAGGCTCGCACCACACCAAGGCACCACCACCCCGGGCTGCGCATTGTGGATAGCAATTGTGAATGATAGATGTGTGTATTCCCATCCAAAAAAAAGGGGGAGGGGCGATAAAGCAGGGTGTCCTGAATGATTATATGGATGAGGAAAGGGAGCAAGAGCAAAGCAAAGAAAGTGAAAGACATCGACAAGCTGGAGAGCCAGGAAGAAAACAAGAGTGTGTATAGAGAAATGCGTCCACGGGTTGAGAGAGAGGCCCATCATGTCGCACAACCAGGGGCGGCCTGAGGCGGCCGCCGAGTCGATCTCCCCCAGTCGGGAAGCATTGCCAAAGCCTCGGATGTAAATGCCCCTTGGCGGGTCTGTGTGTGGACGACGAACGGCGTGCAGGAACAGAAACTAATGATACAGTAGTGGGTTGCAGGATACAGACCACCGCCCAGCGACAAATCCCCTGGACAAAGTGCTATCGCCATCGGCTTCAGGATGATCACCGTCGCGTGGGTCGGGAGCGCTGCGGTTTGCTGCGGAATGCCGTCGCCTTGGCATCATGAGCACCAGCAGCAAGCGCCAGTCTCGAGGCACCGCCTGTGTCCGGTAGCTTGATTTTGACCGTATCCTCGTCCGAGTCGCAGAATTCATCGTCCTCGTCGTAGTCGCTATCTTCCTCAGGCATTTCGTTGGCTCCGAGCCATGTGCTGCTCACCTGGCCGACAATCTTGCTGATGCCACTGATGAGCCCGGTGATCGACATGCGCTTCATATCGGATATCACAGCAGAGTCATCCGGCGCAATTGATCCTGTATCGTGCTTGGACAGGTCTCCCGCACTGCCCTTGCGGCGCTCGTCCCGCGCTGCCTTGAGTGGCGTCGCCTTCTTGTCTGCTTTTGCGTTCGTGTCGCTTGCGCTCGTTTCCGAAATCTCATCCTTGGCACCCAGGAAGGATCGAACACGGGTGCGCGATCCATGATTTGAGATATCGCCTCCTCTCTTTTCGGTGCTCTGATCGATCGAACTCGGGCTGTGTGTCCGACCGGGGAGGCTAGAAACCGCTGCCGCACTCCGTGACTTTTTCTTCTTACCCCTCTTGGCTTCGGCCATTCCCAGGCTCTTGCTCGGAGGACTAGGATGCATTTCTTCGCTCGAACTTTGCGAGAGAACGAGCGCCGAGCTCTCGCCTTTGAAACAAGTATTGTCGGATCCCCGGACGGATGGTGCCGGGTGCTGCGAAGCGCTGCCGCCCCATGAAGCATCTCCCTTGGTATTGGGTCTTCGACCTGTCCCGGTCGTTGCTGGAGGCTCGAGGACTGACTTTGCTTCCAAGGGGATGGCGCCACCTCGATTGACCATAGCGGTGCTGGGAGTCTTCTTGACGACAACAGGCATTTCGGGAATCGATCCGCTGAGAGACGAATCCATCGACAAGACTGCCTTCTTGGCCTTGTTCGAGTCGATAGCGGCGCTTGACGGGCTGGGCTGGGCGGGGCTCATATGGTCAGAGCGTTGCAGGCCATCTTCGGTCGGACGCCGCGGGGCTTCGTCGCCTGAAAGCTTGGCCTCGCCGTTGGATCCCTGCGAGCACAAGGACGACCGGGTCTCGCTACTGACATCTGCGGGCCCAGGGCTCGACGAAATCCGATGCGACGACTCGGCCAATTTACTTTCTGGGTCAATCTCTGGAGTAGGAGCCCAGCGGAAGTGCATAGTTTTGCGATCACCCGCCTGACTCAGGTCACTAAAGTACTTTGGCTC
Organism: Polychytrium aggregatum; assembly: GCF_025602895.1. Lineage (NCBI taxonomy): Eukaryota > Fungi > Chytridiomycota > Chytridiomycetes > Polychytriales > Polychytrium > Polychytrium aggregatum. The sequence continues at coordinate 104,916 of NW_026516266.1, forward strand.
CAGCGGGACACAGTCCGTCGCCGGAAGCAGAGGCGAGGTGACGCGGCTTCGGCGGCCCGTGGTGTGGTCCGGGTGGCCCTCAGTGCGGTGGGAACTCTGTTTCGGGGAGCCGACTTCCTTCGTGCCAATTGCACTCGACTTGGGCTGAGGCGCTTCAAAGGTCGTTCTGTGTGGCTGCGTCTCTGGGTTAACATCCTTGGACCCAGGCTGGGTCGCAGTATCAACATCACGCTCCTTAAGCATCTTTTTTTGTTGAAGCTCTTGGAATGACGGGATGGGGGGGAGGTGAAACTTGGGCTTGCGTTCGCTCGGTTTTGGGTAGTCCTTGGGTTTTAGTGAAGGTACGAGGCCCTTGCGTTGGGCAACGGCGTTGTGGAGGAAGCCGATGAAATTGGCGTTGGTGGCGCTATCGTCTGGGGAAGCTGTGATCACGTCACCGTCGGGCTCTTTGGATACCAGCACAATTGTCTCTTCAGTTGTCAGCACGATCTGCTCAGCAAAAGGTTCGTCGACTGTGCGACCTTGGCGAGCAGCAGGGCCGAGGCCCCACTGTGAGCCGCGGCGCTCGGCTTCAAGATGCGATTGTCCGGAGATGTGCGAGACACTGGCGCTGACATCCATTCGCGGCGGCGGCGGCGGCACCTGCGGAAGCGTATCGTGCTGAAACAGTGATTGCTGCCTCCGCCGCATGGCGGGAGAGCGGTCGTCGCCCGAGTATGAGCCAGCACCTGCTCCATTTTCGGACCGAGGATAGGATCCGGGGCGATGGGAGAAGGGCCGTGGATATGACGACTGGCGCGGATCAAAGGCTCGCGGGTCCTTGGAGGCCTTGGGTGGATAAAAGTTTGGCGGCGGAGGTGGAGGAGGATAGGTGCCGAGGTAGCTGGCGTCCGAAAACTTTCGACTACGACCAGGAGTAGGCGGATAGCCCCAGTCCGAGTAGTAGGATTGGGCCGAGTACGGGTCGTCGCGACGGAGGTCGTGGCCGGCGCTGTGGAATCGCTCTCGGCGCGGTCGAACAAGGTCGTCTCGCGAGTAGCCGCTGGAGCGTTCATAGACGAGAGTATGCTCGCCACCGGGTTCCTCCCAGTTCGAGCCCCGCTTTGGTCTGGAGCCAATCGTGCGCGGCCCATCGGGTGCATGAGCGGACATGGAATGGATGGCATCCCACGGGTTCCACTGCCCGATGCCGGGCATGAGCGGGGTCGTGTCGACAGTGGTGCCCCATCCTTCCGCTGGGGTGGTGCGACTCCAGGCCACCTGCTGGTCATCTTCGTCATTTTTGGCCGTGTCGCTGAAGATGCTCTCATCGACCTCGCTCTGGCCAGGCTCGGTGGAGAAGACGTCATCATCGACGAGACTTCGTGTGCCTGTGGTGGTGCTGGACCATCCGGCCGGAACCTCGGTGTGGCTGTTGGGGAGTTGACCAGGGTGTTTGGGCGTGCTTGGCCGATAGGGGACCGGTGGGGGAGCAAGGTAGCTCACGGGACCATGGTAGCTGTGGCTCTTTCCGCTGTACGGATGCGGATTCTGGTTATAATAGCCTTGATGTTGGCGCGATCGAGAGGCATTACGGGGATAGGTGGATGCATTGCGCTGGGTATACGTAGCTTCGCAAAGGGCATCCAGGTCTCCGGTCTGAGCGAGGATCGTCAGGGCACGGTGGAACTCCTGCCTCAGGTGGGCTACGGATGCGCCATCGGCAGAGTTGGCGAGGTTTCTTTGGGGATCGAAAGGTTCTTCGACACATAGGTATCGACACTTGCGCTCGATATCAACATGCCATTCCTTTTCTTGTTTCGTGAGAAGGCGGCCGTGCCGAACGGAGACGACATCCCTTTCATAGTCCAGATCGATTGCATAGCGGCGAAAAAATGAAAACAGCAGCGCTCCCAGCGTTTCGTGGTTTGACTTTCCAAACCCGCGCAGAGTCTCGAGATCGTCGGCAAAGGTGCAGTCGACTCCGTCGACGATGATGGGCTGGACAGGGATGCTGTTTTTGAGTTTGAAAAAGTACAGCTCGTGGAGGCACGGAAGAATGGGCGGATCGCGCATCTGCAGAAAATTGAGAACCTAGGGGATGGGGCGGAGCGCAATGGCGACGGATGAGACTGAATTGTAGACAGTGAAACGACCAGGCGGCTCGGATGACAAACGGGAGCTACGTAGCAGTCGCTACGGTGGAGGAGCTACCAACCATCATGACCCAGCAGTAGCTGCTCAAGGTTCCTCCTTTGGCGGCTATCACACAAGGATGATCAAAGACGTTAGCGCTAGATAGGTCACGACCGACAGCCACCTTGAACCGAGAGGATATGCATGCGGATGGTAATATCAAGTACACTCTTTGCCGCAACCTTACCATCATTCAAGGCCCGCCGCTTGGCCCAGTGCTTGACTATCATGATAATGGGGCGGACGCGAGGATCTATCTCAATATAGGTTCGGATCATATGAGTGTTGCGCAGGGCAATAAGGTTGTTGACGTTGAGGTCGCAGTACATCATGCTACGATAAACAACAGTGTTAGCTCAGTTCAGATAGCACTGGCTCCAGGAGCTAGTAAAGATCACCCCCCCCCAGCCAGCAGCCGAATCGAGCAAAGGCCCAAGAGCCCAACCCACATCTACATCCAGCGCAGTCGAGATCGATTGGCAAAACTCACTATTCAGGATCGAAGAATTTGCAAATGGGAACTTTGGCGTTGGTTACTGTATAGAGCTTCTTCATTCCGTCTGGGCAGTGAAGGGTTGGAATGAATTCGGCATCATTGAGAAGGTGCTCGGACACGTTGCTATCTTGCACCATGTTGCTGCAACGCTGGACGCACTTGCCACCAGCATCCGTCACGAACAAGTTCTCACAGACTGACAACTGGTTTTTGGCAGCGACACAGTCGATACAGCAAGCGGATCGGCAAAGTATACATACATCGCTTCATGCAGTCTGCCAAGACATGCATATTCGATATGCCATTCTTCATATCGTCCCAAGTTGTTTCCACACAAATATCGAGGTCACTTTGATTTGTTCCAAGACCATTAATTGTTGATCTGTCGGCGGACGCAAGCAGGACAAGAGACGCATAGAAACGGAAGCGTCAGTGAGAGGGGGGGTGAAATTCCCGTGGAAGGGTCTGCAGAGTACTGGGTGGAGAGCGCAGAGGTATCATTGGCATCCAGGACCAGATTGATATCCGCCATGCTTGACGCCGATGCAGGCATTATCCATTCAAGTAAATGGTCCAACACCCCTGCCAAGGGGCGGGTGTACATCGCCAGTGCTTGAAGATAACGACAGAATGCAATGGAGACTGTGCAAGCCATGGATTTGTACCCAAAAACATGTGGCAGAATCATCTTGTCGGGCCATTCCTGCTTGAAAATGTTGTGAATCTTGATGGCAAGCTTCTCCTTTGACTTTTGCACCTCGGGAGTGCACATCAGTTTCTATGATAGTGGCGGGCCGAAGGGGAGAGTGGGTAAGCAGACCAACTCGAGGGGGGGGGAGTACCGTATGTGTCTGGAGACTGAGCCGAATAGCACATCTGGATGAACAAGAACACTCTCGAGATCGACACATCGACGATACCGACAGCAACTTTGCTGACAACGGCAGCACCGACTGTCATCGAGCAGAAGCAGCCTAATCAACGATTGCACAGTCCGGCTGTGCGCGCCGGTGCCACAGAGGCATAACTGGCTCATTGCAAGCATCGGTGTCAGAGTCCTCCTTAAATCCCACCTGGGAAAAGTCGTTGATGTCAAACGTCAGATCCTCCTCAATGTCCGAGCTCAGGTGGGCGGCTGAGTCTGCTGACGAAGGATCTGAGCATGGCGATGATTCAGTTTCGGCAACGCTTGCTGCTGTGGAGACGATGCTCGTCTCGGCCATCTGGAGATGAAGCCATGATAGCAGCAGTTAAAGGACGAGTTGCTTATCGCAGCATGGGTCATAATCGCAGCGATAGTCACAGAGAGCGCCAACATAGCCCGGCATGGCGGATGAGAAAGGCCGAAAAAACCGTCCCCCAGGAGCCTATTGCCGATGCACGGCACAAAAGCTCGATGGCCTACCATTCTTGATCGGGAAGAGCGATACGACGGGCGAAGGAATGGCCAGAGGCGACGGATCGAAAGAGTGCAACCGGACACAGAGAGGGCAGCGAATCAACGGCCAAGGACAGAGGACAGGCAGCAGAGGGCAAAGACGGCAGCAGATCGAGACGGTCCGCGGGCAATCTCTCTGGGCAGGGCAACTCCAGCTCGATTCGGCCAGGGACGGATGGATTGACGGGCGACAGGAGACGTTGACGACCAGGAGCCGGGTTGGCGAACAAGACCAACACCAAGCGGATCTGGCGAGGCCAGAGAGGGGAGCGAGAGCACGGCGAGAGCAGGGCGAGACGAGGGCTGCGGCTGTCGACTGCGACAGTGGCCCGGAGTGAAGGCGGACAGCGCAGCACGGCGAGTCGCGCGACCCCACAGGGCACAAGGGCGCACCCACCCCAGGCCGCGAGTGCCCATGTGGCCCAGCGGGCAGTACGGGACTGTGCAGAGGCAATGGGCTGCCAGCCGCACACAGAGACTGCATGCAAGTGTGGGTGCTGTTGCGGTGGGGGGAGCCTTGCCACAGGCTGCGCTGCGTGCGCCGCGCTGCGAGGATCCCCACCCAGCAAGGCGCATGTCACACAACAGAACGCGCGGTCCGCGGCGTGATCCAGCAAGTCCGCCGCGTGTGTCACGCAGAGCCCCGCCAATCATCGCCAGCAGGCTTGGTCCGAGCGCGCACTGGGTCAGCACGCCCATTGCTGCCACGCGCCTGTGCGTGGCTTGCAACGGACAGGCGCGCCTGATTCCTGCAGGAGCACTTTGCTGTGCCTCAGGATCGTGGGAATCGGGGTGCGGAAACAGGCACGGTAGTATCGTGTGCCTGCAGGGCAATGCATGGCTCGAGTCGATGGTTGACATGACGAGGATCGGCGAATCGCGATAGATGCAGCCACCCCTGAACAAAAGTCAGAGCTGTGGCCAGGAGGCAGATGCCGCGGACACTGTGCAGTGATGGTGAGATCCAGCATCCGACTTCGACAGCATCCACAGCCATTACCAAAGCTCCCGAGATGACCCGCTCCACTTGTAGTGTGTTCCGAACGATAGCGACGCCAGGTGCGCGCGACAGTAGACCGATATTTGATGACGGAATCGACAGTACTGCATGAATCACGAGCGATACCCCTGACCAAGGAATTCACGTGTCGGGGTGTATTCGCTTGATTGCCAACGGTCGTCGCCTCCTGAGCGCCAGCGACGGTGCATCTTCCGTCCCGATTGCGGACTCTGACTCGCGAGCCAGAGGGGCGTGCTTGCACTGTCATTCAGCAGAGCTGTCCTGTGGACCACGAGCGATGGAGGGACAGAACCCAAATGAGGGCCTTGTCGGGGCCCTGTCTAACTCGTCAAGTCTTCACGAGTCGGCAGAGTTCTATAACGGTAAGTCAATAGCGCTTGAACATAGGCACGCTCAGTATCGGCGGTGATACCCGCTTCGTGTGGCCTTAACGGAGTGCTAACGCGAATCGCCCACTCGGCCTCCAGCGGTTGTATCCACCGCAAACGTCGACTTGATGGAGGTTCTTCAAGATTTCAATTGGCAGGCCGGTGGCGACGCTAGCGATCTGGAAACACGACTCAAGAGTGAAGTCCAAGCGATAGAGGCTGTAAGTTGGACCCGAATCGCCGTTGGCTACACGAGCGACATTGGCGACCTCTGAAGATTCGGAGCAAATCCGTCGGTTTGATTCCGAACGAAATAATATATGGGCGACCACGGCCGATTCCTGTTCAATGTAATTTCGACGCGAGTTTGCCGAGAATTGATGCATCGATTGCTGGGGGCCTTGCAGTCCAATGTCCACGCCATCATTCAGAGCGAAGAGCAAGCCAACAGTATCGTCGAGCAGCTCGAGCGAGCCATCATGGAGCTCGATATTATAGACGAGTGGCTCTCGCATTATACACGTCACTTGGATGTAAGTAAACCCCTCAGTATTCATCGCAGCCAAAGCCACCGCCGTGATATAGTCTTTCATTCACGGGGCTGATCGCTACCGCTCATTGCCAGGGTATGGGACAAGATGTCCATCAGATTGAAGTCAAAAACAAGAGCATGCAAATCGGATCGGCCAACCAGAAACGACTGTTGGAGGAAATGGAGAAGATCATGGTTGGTTGGGCATATGCCATCTGAAGCGGACCATGGGAACCGCGACTTTGGAGCCTCCTACGGGTGGCTCAGCAATATTTGCAGTCGTATCCATTGTCGCCGCACAGTAAGCGGCTGTCGTGCCCTTTGGCTGGAGAACGCCCGTGAGTCCTGACACGAACGGCACAAACTCTATCACAGGCAATGATCAAAGTGCCTGGCTTTGTCATTGAGATTCTCCGAAGCGAGCCTCTTGAGGATGAGGCGAGCGTACTTCAATGCGAAGACGCCATCAATCGGCTAATGCAAGTTACCCAGACTAAATTCGACGATGGTTTGTACTTGGTTTTAGTTGCTCCGATCAACCTTGCGCCGATCGTCATTGGATTGCGGACAGATAAATCAACCAACAATTTCATAAATAGGCATTGGTGATATGACAGCAATCAAGGAGAAGATGTCTCTGTATGACGGATACGCGCACCAATTCGGAATGCGTCTGCACAGCTATCTCGAGACGTATTTTGCAACGCAGGTACAGCCGTAGCGACAGCGATTTGATCAGATCAGAGGATTGGGAATGAATGCTTCCGAGGGAGCTATTTATCATTTTGTGGGATCATAGCTCTATTGATTAGGAATATGGCAGAGAGCACATTTCTCGCGGTGTGAAGGGTGACTTACATGTGGCTTTGTGGTGCGTCGTGTACCTGTATTCAGCATCAGGGAGTCTGATCATGGAGGGACGATCTTACGCGAGCCTTTTCCATTTCAGGCCGAGGTTTGGCATCGAGAGTCGGGTCGAATATCGAAAAAGGGAGACCTGAGGATCTGTGGACACGAATCTGTCGAGCTTGATCTGTACAAGTTTAGGAAACTATTGCGGTGGCTGAAGGGACTCGACGTGCGAAAGCATGTCGACCTACAAATGGTAGGCTATGCACATGTGTGGGCCGAAACACAAGAGGCAGCGCCGCTCGCCTACTGGAATACTCATTCTCTGGATACTTTGCACTGGATATTGAATATCAGAGCTACGTTCAAGAGATGGGGCGGGTCTATCAGAAGGAGACATCCGATCTGATTGAACAGCTGCGAGCTCGAATGAACCGCAAGGTTCCTACTGAGGATCAACAATATTGTATGTATCCCGAATCGTTCTGGCTGGCGGTTGGAGTTGCTTTGCACAGAGCGTGGGCATCGTATGCTTTCGGACCACAGTAGTAGCGATGTTCGATGGCGGTTGCATCTCTTGCTGTCCCCGGGGTAAAAGTTCGAGCCAAGGTTAGCTGGGTGTCGTGGCCAACGCAAGAATCTCGCGCTCAGGGTGGGTTTGGTCTGCGTGGGGCTAATCGGCAATCATCCTAACCGCGACGCACCTGAACGTGACTCCCTGGGAAAGTGTTTTATGTTCCGAACACGGCATCGCTTTCAAACACCATATCTTCATCGGCGACAAGTGCAATCAAATCCATTGGGATATCCGGATCCCGTGGAAACCTCTCGATCCTCGCCAACGAAAAGAATTCGAAGCCCGAGAAGCGAGGTCTGAGGGACCGACACAGGAGAAAAGGGACCAAGGATTCAGTGGACTCAGGCGCAACTGAGGATGAGGAAGACGATGGGGCATCACAAAAGGACGGCCGTTCTCTCCGAAGAAAATCAGAAGCTGGTGACGGAAAGTGGAGTCGCGGTTATGCCTCGAGTAGCATGGCCAGCTTGGATGTTGGATTGGAGGATAGAATGACTCCTGACCAGGTGAGGACCTTCGGTGGTACGAGCCACCTTGTCTCAGCAGATGTGGACGGATGTACAGAACAACACGATCGATAATCAGTGACACGGGCCAATCGGATGTGGTGGCATGGAGCCGCAATCGTATCAAGCGCTGATAGTACCACCACTTTGTGATCCAAGGCCCTTGGTCACGCTCTCTCGGTTATAGTGCCGATAATCATCAGAGAACAAAACTTCATGACTGATCTCTTCGGGCTGAGTAAGTCATTCGAAGAGAGCGACTCGAAATCGTGGCAAGAAACCTTAGATCGTCCACGGCCCGCATCCAAGGATGTCAAAACATCAAAACGCATACAGTGAGCATTTGGAATCAGCACTCTTTGGCCGTGATTCTGGCAAAAAAAGACGAGCAGAGGGCGGGGGCCTGGAGAAACAGATTGGAGGCTTCTAAATAAGAGAAAAATATTCAACGAGCACCCAGGAATCTAATCACGAGTGACTCTCGTCATAGCGAATTGGTTGGAAGGATGTTTTCAGAAGCAAAGGAATTTCTGAGTAACATGATCGAGGCCGCTATCAAATATGATCAAACATTTTCAGTTGGAATGATGGTTCGGATTGAAGAGCATATGAAGGAAACCGACTCGGCCGCATATTCATTATTGTTCGAGACGCTGGATGCAGTACATAAGAAGGCGTCGTCGATATTTGAAAAGTTTGTGGTAGGAGGTCCCAAATACCTAAGCGGAGCCGCATGGGAGTGTGTGGATGATGAGTATTGTGGAATAGAAATGATCTCACAAACCAAAATGCTGCTCTGGAAACAGGATGAGCAGCTCAAGGGCATTGAGGAGACCAAGGTCAACTTTAAAAAGCGAACCGGGATACTGCCATTTATACGAACATTTCCGGTATGCACGTCATGCGCTTGGAATAGTATCGCAACAATTACTCCCAGGAATGGAATGTGACCTTATAATGCAGATAATTGGGATTGATGATGGCGGAGTATGGAAGCTAGTACGTCGACAGCCGACCTCGAGTTGGATATGAAAGCGTATCCACGGAGACAAGGCTTATTGGATTTGTACATACCACACAGCATTTTGTTGATCGAATGGAAGGGTGCCTCGAGGATTCAGACGGCCCAGCTCGACAGGGAGTTTGTCGAGCATATGAGAGAATAGTTCAAAAAATCATGGAAACCTTGAATGATGTGGCGAGAGAAGTCGCCGCGGACTCGAAATTGTCAAATGACGATAAGGAACAGCTAAACATACATATCATCAACGTTGGTACGACTAGAACCTCATGATGGATGATGATGATGATGGCGATGATGATTGTGGTGATTTATGGATTCGATTCACTTTCAATTGCAGAAAATATGCATCACTTTTACTCGGAGGTCAGGGCACGGAAAGTGGTGTTCATGGACCCATTCGTGAAACAAACCAAGACTCTATATGACATTAGCCTATTAAGCTATGGAAAAGCGGTGATCAGAAAGCCACTAGGGAAGCTCTTTGAATTTTTCGAAGGAATCGACGAGCTCTTGGAAAATCACATAACTCCTGAAGAGATAAGCTTCAGACTGCAATACAACAAATCGGCTCTGAAGGACGTGCTGAAGCGCTACCCAGGAAAGGAGGTCTGGTTAACATGATGAAAATAGCGAAGACACAGTAGCAGAGGAGCGGGAGAATAGTAACTGAGCTGAATAGAGTCCTGAACTTGCATCGTAGATCCGCAAGGGATTGGAGAGCCTCTATAAGCGGGTTGAGAAACACTTTCCGTCTGAAAACGGCTTGCTTCAAGTAGCATGGCGGGGCATCCAGGAAGAATTTACCCGACAGCTTCGAAAATACGAAGATACGATCGCGCGGTGCTACCCTGATAGTGGGCTGAAGATCGAATTTACAATGGACGAATTGTTGGGCTACTTTTCTGACTTGGCGCGGGCCCATTAAACAGCATGAATGGAGAACGACAGAGTGGAGCAATAGGATTATTGAAGCCGAATGGGAACCAGAAGTATAAAGAAGCGTCCTACTTTTCAATCGTGAGTGAAGCTCGCTGATGTGAATCATAAAACTAGGACCATCCGCTTGGTTATGTGGTTGTGGACTTTGGAGTAACGGAATGAGTAAAGGATCGGAATGAGAAAGTGGATGCTCAGAGAGTTGATATAATTGATATATGGATACACTCGATATATTCAAAACTAACCACTTACTGGGAGCCGGAGAGGGATAAGGGCCCGAACGAGTCGACAGGGAGCTTTCGGACTTAAAATTTGCTCCAAAGCTGTCAGGAAAGCTGAGCCATTATGGAGTGGATGCAAGGGTGGAGTTGCGATGGGGGACAGTGTGAGAGAGGGACGGGATTGTGTGAAATACACTGCGATTGATCACTCGAAATTATTGTTCTGTCAGAAAATCCACTCTTGATATAGTATCTGGTATATGCCGGCTTCGAATACGACTGAAAGACACCCCACATCCGCAACCTGATTCGAGTTATGGACGTGCTATAGGAAACCAGAACGTTGACGCTGTTGGGATCACGACTCACATTTGACAAATGGGCTTGGCGTCATGAGAAAAGGACACATGAAGAGTACAACGCGGATCAATGGGGCAAGCCCAAATATATGCAAAACAAAGATCTGTGAGAAGGTGCTGATGTTTTGCATGTAGGGGCAACTGTAACGGACGTATATTCAGGAGGTGGGTCAACGGGGCGAACAGGAAGGCGAGATGAACAGAAGACTCGTCTTGCTGGGTCCTTCGGGTGCTGGGGCATCGCCCTTTATATATCGTGGGAACCCAGCAAACCGCAGTGGTGGTGGTGTGGAGAGTCTCCTCGCTCGCGTGCACGACCCAGCCCTCGCGACATGTGGCGACTGGACCGAGTCGTCACATCACTCCCTCCTTCACCGATTGCGAGACCTGGATACCGGCTTTGGCTTGTCCGGGGATCGCTGGTGGAACTCCTCCACCAGTTCCGGAGCGCACATCACATTTGCGGGCGGTTCCCAGGTGGATTCCGACATTGGGTATCGTTTCCAGGATACCAAGTAAAGCATCCCACGACCTTGTTTCTTCGAGTCCAATATTTCATCAACCTTATACTCGATATTGTCCTCGACTTCAACTGGCGGTGGGGGTGGGATGATACGATTGGGGATGAGTGAGGTCACGTGGGGGTCTAGCAGTGACACATGAATTACTGGATGAATCCGGATACGTGGTGGGAGTGTAGGAGATGGTATCTCCGACGCTGTGCTGCGCGTACTGCGCGTACTGCGCGGCGCAGTGGGTCGTGACCTGTGCTGCGCTTTGCGTTTTCACGCACCGCAGGCAGGCCACCGCAGGGTATACCTGCGGGTTGCCCCCGTTCCCCCCGTTTGTCTGGAGTTCGGTTTTATCGTGAATAAACGTAAGTGCTCCCCGAGCTCACCCGTCCGCTAGAGTAGCCTAGCACCGCCCTGTTCTGCCCCGTCCTGTCTTGTCTTGTACCCCCTCCCTCCCCGTCTTGCCCCAACGTCCCAGTAGTGGACGTTACATGGTAGCATCGGAAATCCTCGTCTTGTTTTCGTCCTGTTTGTCCTCTTTCTAGATCCTCAAGCTGGATCCCGCCTCTCTTGCCGACCGACTCTCCTCTCTGTCCCTGGAGCCTGCCCCTGCCATGAGCAACCCCCGCCCACTTCCGGAAGCCTTCCTCAAGACCTTCCGTGCCCCAGTGTTTACTGGGAAGAGCCGCTCCTCCTCGGTGGAGGACTGGCTGCAGCAACTCGAGGACTACCTCGATGCTGCCCAAGTCGCCCCCACCCACCACATCGTCGCCGCCAAGCTCTGCTTAAAGGACCAGGCGTACCGTTGGTACCGCCGCCAAGGGTTCGACGAGCAGAGCGAAGGTGTGTTTGACGACTTCAAGGACCGCCTCCGTCGCCGCTTCGGCAGCCCCAATGCTGAACTCATTGCCCGTGACAAGCTATACTCTCTCGTGCAGCGTGGTTCTGTGACCCGCTACATCGAGGAGTTTGAAGACCTCTCCTCCCAGATTGAGGAGCTGGGCTCTGCTGATGCGATGTACCTCTTCCAGAAGGGCCTCAAGCCCAAGATCAGAGAGTACATCGCCAGCAACCCTGATGCCCGCAAGTCCCTGGACGTGATGATGGACGTTGCCGAGAACCTCGACAACGTCCAGTACCATGGCCGCCAGTTCTACCCGCAGCTGGCAGGCGGCCATCGGTCTCATCACGTCCCAGCCCGTCCGCCTCGCCCGGCCCCGCCCGCAAGACCCATGCCTGAGCCCATGGACGTTGACGTCAACGCCATGGAGGCTCGTGGCCCTCCCCGCTCCCGGTTCCAGCAAGCTGCCACTGTCTCCCCCAAGGACAGACAGAAGCAGGAGGACCTCCGCCATGGTTCCTGCTTCTTCTGTCACCGACCGGGACACCAGGCCAAGGAGTGCCCCATGAAGTCGGGAAACGGCCGACCCTACTAGGTGGCTCTGGAGCCCTAGTAGGAGACCAACGCCGTGGATTGCTCAATGCAGTCCACGCGTCTCCAGAGGAAGTTCACCTCGCCCCCTCCCCCGAAGGAGAAACAAACCAAGTGTTGTGCGTCGTGCGAGAGGTGCATGGTGGCGCAAGCCGCCTGCCTCTCCACGAACGTGAAGAGAAAACCAAAATTGAAAACCAAAACAAAAAAGAAAATCAAGAACCCTTGAGGGACAGGACCGCCTGTGCCCTCACCCCTGTCAAGTCGTGTGTGTCGGATGCTTCCGACATGTGTCCGCAAGCCGTGGACGTCGTGTGCAATGGCGTGCTGACGCCGCAGGCCCCCGCAATGGCCGAACCCTATCCAAAATGTCCGAGTGGCCGTGATGAAGCCAACCAAGACCAAGTGTCGCCCGTTCCCCCAAGTCAAGTCATGGTGCAGGAGGCTGTGCAGGAGGACCATGAAGAGTCCCTGCTGTACCTCCCTGCCACCGTCCAAGGTCACACCGTCCGAATGATGGTGGACTCTGGAGCAAGCTGCAACTTTGTCAGCAGACGCTTGCTCCAGGAGCTCAACATACATGCAACCAAGAAGAAGTCGCCGATGAGTGTGGCGCTTGCAGACGATCGTGTGCAGCAGTGCACACACCAAGTGGTCCTGCGAGTGGCCCTCCATCCCAAGTACCATCCTGTCCTGTTGTTCCAAGTGATCGACACCAAGTTCGATGCCATCCTCGGCATGAGCTGGCTTGCTCGTGCCGAGCCGACTCCAGTCGTCGACTGGAAAGGCCGCACTGTCCGTGTTGGCCCTGACATTGTCCTGCAGGGCATGGCCTCACCCAACATGCCACCTCTCCTCTCAGCCATGCTGTAGGAGATGGTATCTCCGACGCTGTGCTGCGCGTACTGCGCGTACTGCGCGGCGCAGTGGGTCGTGACCTGTGCTGCGCTTTGCGTTTTCACGCACCGCAGGCAGGCCACCGCAGGGTATACCTGCGGGTTGCCCCCGTTCCCCCCGTTTGTCTGGAGTTCGGTTTTATCGTGAATAAACGTAAGTGCTCCCCGAGCTCACCCGTCCGCTAGAGTAGCCTAGCACCGCCCTGTTCTGCCCCGTCCTGTCTTGTCTTGTACCCCCTCCCTCCCCGTCTTGCCCCAACGTCCCAGTAGTGGACGTTACATGGTAGCATCGGAAATCCTCGTCTTGTTTTCGTCCTGTTTGTCCTCTTTCTAGATCCTCAAGCTGGATCCCGCCTCTCTTGCCGACCGACTCTCCTCTCTGTCCCTGGAGCCTGCCCCTGCCATGAGCAACCCCCGCCCACTTCCGGAAGCCTTCCTCAAGACCTTCCGTGCCCCAGTGTTTACTGGGAAGAGCCGCTCCTCCTCGGTGGAGGACTGGCTGCAGCAACTCGAGGACTACCTCGATGCTGCCCAAGTCGCCCCCACCCACCACATCGTCGCCGCCAAGCTCTGCTTAAAGGACCAGGCGTACCGTTGGTACCGCCGCCAAGGGTTCGACGAGCAGAGCGAAGGTGTGTTTGACGACTTCAAGGACCGCCTCCGTCGCCGCTTCGGCAGCCCCAATGCTGAACTCATTGCCCGTGACAAGCTATACTCTCTCGTGCAGCGTGGTTCTGTGACCCGCTACATCGAGGAGTTTGAAGACCTCTCCTCCCAGATTGAGGAGCTGGGCTCTGCTGATGCGATGTACCTCTTCCAGAAGGGCCTCAAGCCCAAGATCAGAGAGTACATCGCCAGCAACCCTGATGCCCGCAAGTCCCTGGACGTGATGATGGACGTTGCCGAGAACCTCGACAACGTCCAGTACCATGGCCGCCAGTTCTACCCGCAGCTGGCAGGCGGCCATCGGTCTCATCACGTCCCAGCCCGTCCGCCTCGCCCGGCCCCGCCCGCAAGACCCATGCCTGAGCCCATGGACGTTGACGTCAACGCCATGGAGGCTCGTGGCCCTCCCCGCTCCCGGTTCCAGCAAGCTGCCACTGTCTCCCCCAAGGACAGACAGAAGCAGGAGGACCTCCGCCATGGTTCCTGCTTCTTCTGTCACCGACCGGGACACCAGGCCAAGGAGTGCCCCATGAAGTCGGGAAACGGCCGACCCTACTAGGTGGCTCTGGAGCCCTAGTAGGAGACCAACGCCGTGGATTGCTCAATGCAGTCCACGCGTCTCCAGAGGAAGTTCACCTCGCCCCCTCCCCCGAAGGAGAAACAAACCAAGTGTTGTGCGTCGTGCGAGAGGTGCATGGTGGCGCAAGCCGCCTGCCTCTCCACGAACGTGAAGAGAAAACCAAAATTGAAAACCAAAACAAAAAAGAAAATCAAGAACCCTTGAGGGACAGGACCGCCTGTGCCCTCACCCCTGTCAAGTCGTGTGTGTCGGATGCTTCCGACATGTGTCCGCAAGCCGTGGACGTCGTGTGCAATGGCGTGCTGACGCCGCAGGCCCCCGCAATGGCCGAACCCTATCCAAAATGTCCGAGTGGCCGTGATGAAGCCAACCAAGACCAAGTGTCGCCCGTTCCCCCAAGTCAAGTCATGGTGCAGGAGGCTGTGCAGGAGGACCATGAAGAGTCCCTGCTGTACCTCCCTGCCACCGTCCAAGGTCACACCGTCCGAATGATGGTGGACTCTGGAGCAAGCTGCAACTTTGTCAGCAGACGCTTGCTCCAGGAGCTCAACATACATGCAACCAAGAAGAAGTCGCCGATGAGTGTGGCGCTTGCAGACGATCGTGTGCAGCAGTGCACACACCAAGTGGTCCTGCGAGTGGCCCTCCATCCCAAGTACCATCCTGTCCTGTTGTTCCAAGTGATCGACACCAAGTTCGATGCCATCCTCGGCATGAGCTGGCTTGCTCGTGCCGAGCCGACTCCAGTCGTCGACTGGAAAGGCCGCACTGTCCGTGTTGGCCCTGACATTGTCCTGCAGGGCATGGCCTCACCCAACATGCCACCTCTCCTCTCAGCCATGCAATTCAAGAGGCTGATCAAGAAGGACACGTCGTTCCTCTGTGTCGTGCGTGAGGTCGACGACACCGACCAAGCCGGTCCCGGTCCCCCGCCTGTGGTGACCAAGCTGCTCGACGAGTACAAGGACGTATTCCCCGACCAGTTGCCACAATGCCTGCCACCCCAACGCACCGTCGATCATCGCATCGACATCGAACCAGGCTCGTCGCCTCCGTCAAGACCGACGTACCAACTGTCGCTGACGGAGATGGACGAACTCAAGCGCCAGTTGGATGACCTCCTCGCCCATGGGTTCATCCGCCCGAGCCAGTCACCGTATGGTGCACCAGTGCTCTTTGTCAAGAAGAAAGAAGGTGATCTCAGGATGTGCGTCGACTATCGCGCACTAAACAAACAGACCATCAAGAACACCTACCCGTTGCCCAGGATCGACGAGTTGATGGATCGTCTGAGTGGAGCAAAGGTCTTTAGCAAGATAGACCTCCGCTCAGGCTACCATCAGATCCGCATCCACGAGGATGATGTCCACAAGACCGCCTTCAGGACTCGCTACGGACTGTACGAGTTCCTAGTGCTGCCGTTCGGATTGACGAACGCACCTGCCACGTTCATGCAGCTGATGAACGATGTGTTCCGCCAAGAGCTCGACAACTCTGTCATCGTGTACCTGGATGATATCCTTGTGTACAGCAAGGATGAAGCGACCCATGAAGGTCATGTCGCCCGCGTGCTGGCCAAGCTACGCGAGCACAAGTTGTATGCCAAACTGTCCAAGTGTGAGTTCTTCAAGAATCAAGTCCCGTTCCTGGGACACGTTGTCTCAGGAAGAGGAATCGAAGTCGACCCCGCCAAGGTCAAGTCTGTGGTCGAGTGGCCGCCGCTCGCATGCGTCTCTGACGTGCAGTCGTTTCTCGGTCTCGTCAACTACTACCGCCGATTCATCCCCGATCTGGCGCGCACTGCCGGTCCACTCACAGACCTACTCCGCAAAGAGTGCCCCTTCGTGTGGGACCACCCACAACGCCAAGCGTTCGAGACCCTCAAGCACGCCTTGACGAACGCTCCTGTCCTCGCTGTGTTCGACCCGAACACGGATGTCTCCGTGCACACCGACGCCTCCGACCTTGCGGTGGGAGCTGTTTTGATGCAGGAGGGAAGGCCCGTTGCCTTCGAGTCGCGCAAACTGTCCCAACACGAGATCAACTATCCCGTGCACGAGAAGGAGCAGCTTGCGATCATCTACGCGCTGCAGAAGTTCCGAGTGTACCTCCACGGTACCGCCAAGCCCTTCAAGATTGTGACGGACCACCAGTCACTGCGTTACCTCGACACCAAGAAGAACCTGAGCCGACGCCAAGCGCGATGGATGGAGTTCCTCGCCGAGTACAACTACGAGGTTGTATACCAGAAAGGCAAACTCAATGTGGTGCCTGACGCACTGTCCCGACGCCCCGACTACCAATTGGCGTCACTGTACGAGTCGACTGTCAGTGTCGACAACACGATGCTGGATGTTGTCCGAGACAACATCGCCAACGACAAACAGTTCGGAGAACTGTTCCGAAAGGTGTCTAAGCTCCCCAAGGACGACGAATCATCCGAGTACACAGTGCGTGATGGCCTGCTCCTCCTGAAGAAGGACAGCCGTGTCTGTGTGCCGGACATTCCGTCGTTGAAGACCAAGTTGCTCCAAGAGGTCCACGACTCGCCCCTCGCTGGACACTTTGGAGTCGAGAAGACATACGACCGACTGGCCAAAGTCGCATACTGGCCTGGAATGAAGCGCACCGTCGAGAAGTACATCGAGTCCTGCCATACCTGCAAGATGGTCAAGTCACGCACGACCCGAGAGCAAGGATTGCTGCAACCCCTGCCTGTTCCCGACCGCCCCTGGACCAGCATGTCCATGGATCTCATCACGCATCTACCGACGACCAAGTTGGACCACGATGCAATCGCTGTCTTTGTCGACAGGTTCAGCAAGATGGCACACTTTGTGCCGTGCCAGACGACATGCTCCGCGCCTGACCTTGCACTGCTGTTCTTCAAGCATGTGTTCAAGCACCACGGCCTCCCAAAGTCCATCGTCAGTGATCGAGACCCCCGATTCACCTCCTTGTTTTGGACAAGTCTGTTCGACCATCTCGGCACCAAGCTGAACATGTCAACCTCGCACCACCAACAAACGGATGGACAGTCCGAGCGGACGATCCGCACCCTCGAGCAATACCTGAGGACATACGCCTCGACCAGCCAAGACGACTGGGACATACAGCTGAGTCATGCAGAGTTTGCATACAACACCGCCAAGTCGAGCACAACTGGCTTGAGCCCCTTTGAGGCGCTCTACGGATTCCAGCCTGATGTTCCCACCTCCTTGACACTGACCGAGTCCACGGCTGGATTGCCTCCCAAACCAAGTGCCTTTGTCAAAGATCATCAAGTCCGACACAAGATGATCGCCGACGCGCTCACGGATGCGCAACAAGTGATGGCGAAGTACTACGACCGCCGACACCAGGATGTCTCCTTTGAAGTTGGAGACCTTGTCTACCTGGACGCCGACAACATCAAGGTCCCCGAAGCCCAGTCAAAGAAGTTGTTGCCCAAGTACCGAGGACCGTTCAAGATAGCGGCCCGACCCAGTCCCCTCAACTACCTGTTGGACTTGCCACCTGGAAGCAAGCTCCATCCTGTCTTCCATGTGTCCAAGCTGCGTCGCCACACGACCCGCAGTCCAGCACAGTTCCCCGACGCCGACGAAGGTGTCCCGGACGACGCACCACTGGAAGACGACCTCGGACAATACTATACTCAAGAATATGAAGTCGAAAGGATCGTGAGGCACAAGAAAGTGGCTGATGGGTCACTTCGGTTTTATGTCAAGTGGGTTGGTTACCCACACTCGGGCAACACATGGCAAACACTGGAGGACTTGTCCCATGCACCCGAGGAGCTGAGTAAATACGGTAAACACCTCGAGGAGCCCCAAATAAAGAGCACACGCAGGGCTCCTCGCAGGAAGCCTTCTTAAGTGTGGGAGTGTAGGAGATGGTATCTCCGACGCTGTGCTGCGCGTACTGCGCGTACTGCGCGGCGCAGTGGGTCGTGACCTGTGCTGCGCTTTGCGTTTTCACGCACCGCAGGCAGGCCACCGCAGGGTATACCTGCGGGTTGCCCCCGTTCCCCCCGTTTGTCTGGAGTTCGGTTTTATCGTGAATAAACGTAAGTGCTCCCCGAGCTCACCCGTCCGCTAGAGTAGCCTAGCACCGCCCTGTTCTGCCCCGTCCTGTCTTGTCTTGTACCCCCTCCCTCCCCGTCTTGCCCCAACGTCCCAGTAGTGGACGTTACACATGCAATTCAAGAGGCTGATCAAGAAGGACACGTCGTTCCTCTGTGTCGTGCGTGAGGTCGACGACACCGACCAAGCCGGTCCCGGTCCCCCGCCTGTGGTGACCAAGCTGCTCGACGAGTACAAGGACGTATTCCCCGACCAGTTGCCACAATGCCTGCCACCCCAACGCACCGTCGATCATCGCATCGACATCGAACCAGGCTCGTCGCCTCCGTCAAGACCGACGTACCAACTGTCGCTGACGGAGATGGACGAACTCAAGCGCCAGTTGGATGACCTCCTCGCCCATGGGTTCATCCGCCCGAGCCAGTCACCGTATGGTGCACCAGTGCTCTTTGTCAAGAAGAAAGAAGGTGATCTCAGGATGTGCGTCGACTATCGCGCACTAAACAAACAGACCATCAAGAACACCTACCCGTTGCCCAGGATCGACGAGTTGATGGATCGTCTGAGTGGAGCAAAGGTCTTTAGCAAGATAGACCTCCGCTCAGGCTACCATCAGATCCGCATCCACGAGGATGATGTCCACAAGACCGCCTTCAGGACTCGCTACGGACTGTACGAGTTCCTAGTGCTGCCGTTCGGATTGACGAACGCACCTGCCACGTTCATGCAGCTGATGAACGATGTGTTCCGCCAAGAGCTCGACAACTCTGTCATCGTGTACCTGGATGATATCCTTGTGTACAGCAAGGATGAAGCGACCCATGAAGGTCATGTCGCCCGCGTGCTGGCCAAGCTACGCGAGCACAAGTTGTATGCCAAACTGTCCAAGTGTGAGTTCTTCAAGAATCAAGTCCCGTTCCTGGGACACGTTGTCTCAGGAAGAGGAATCGAAGTCGACCCCGCCAAGGTCAAGTCTGTGGTCGAGTGGCCGCCGCTCGCATGCGTCTCTGACGTGCAGTCGTTTCTCGGTCTCGTCAACTACTACCGCCGATTCATCCCCGATCTGGCGCGCACTGCCGGTCCACTCACAGACCTACTCCGCAAAGAGTGCCCCTTCGTGTGGGACCACCCACAACGCCAAGCGTTCGAGACCCTCAAGCACGCCTTGACGAACGCTCCTGTCCTCGCTGTGTTCGACCCGAACACGGATGTCTCCGTGCACACCGACGCCTCCGACTTTGCGGTGGGAGCTGTTTTGATGCAGGAGGGAAGGCCCGTTGCCTTCGAGTCGCGCAAACTGTCCCAACACGAGATCAACTATCCCGTGCACGAGAAGGAGCAGCTTGCGATCATCTACGCGCTGCAGAAGTTCCGAGTGTACCTCCACGGTACCGCCAAGCCCTTCAAGATTGTGACGGACCACCAGTCACTGCGTTACCTCGACACCAAGAAGAACCTGAGCCGACGCCAAGCGCGATGGATGGAGTTCCTCGCCGAGTACAACTACGAGGTTGTATACCAGAAAGGCAAACTCAATGTGGTGCCTGACGCACTGTCCCGACGCCCCGACTACCAATTGGCGTCACTGTACGAGTCGACTGTCAGTGTCGACAACACGATGCTGGATGTTGTCCGAGACAACATCGCCAACGACAAACAGTTCGGAGAACTGTTCCGAAAGGTGTCTAAGCTCCCCAAGGACGACGAATCATCCGAGTACACAGTGCGTGATGGCCTGCTCCTCCTGAAGAAGGACAGCCGTGTCTGTGTGCCGGACATTCCGTCGTTGAAGACCAAGTTGCTCCAAGAGGTCCACGACTCGCCCCTCGCTGGACACTTTGGAGTCGAGAAGACATACGACCGACTGGCCAAAGTCGCATACTGGCCTGGAATGAAGCGCACCGTCGAGAAGTACATCGAGTCCTGCCATACCTGCAAGATGGTCAAGTCACGCACGACCCGAGAGCAAGGATTGCTGCAACCCCTGCCTGTTCCCGACCGCCCCTGGACCAGCATGTCCATGTGTAGGAGATGGTATCTCCGACGCTGTGCTGCGCGTACTGCGCGTACTGCGCGGCGCAGTGGGTCGTGACCTGTGCTGCGCTTTGCGTTTTCACGCACCGCAGGCAGGCCACCGCAGGGTATACCTGCGGGTTGCCCCCGTTCCCCCCGTTTGTCTGGAGTTCGGTTTTATCGTGAATAAACGTAAGTGCTCCCCGAGCTCACCCGTCCGCTAGAGTAGCCTAGCACCGCCCTGTTCTGCCCCGTCCTGTCTTGTCTTGTACCCCCTCCCTCCCCGTCTTGCCCCAACGTCCCAGTAGTGGACGTTACATGGTAGCATCGGAAATCCTCGTCTTGTTTTCGTCCTGTTTGTCCTCTTTCTAGATCCTCAAGCTGGATCCCGCCTCTCTTGCCGACCGACTCTCCTCTCTGTCCCTGGAGCCTGCCCCTGCCATGAGCAACCCCCGCCCACTTCCGGAAGCCTTCCTCAAGACCTTCCGTGCCCCAGTGTTTACTGGGAAGAGCCGCTCCTCCTCGGTGGAGGACTGGCTGCAGCAACTCGAGGACTACCTCGATGCTGCCCAAGTCGCCCCCACCCACCACATCGTCGCCGCCAAGCTCTGCTTAAAGGACCAGGCGTACCGTTGGTACCGCCGCCAAGGGTTCGACGAGCAGAGCGAAGGTGTGTTTGACGACTTCAAGGACCGCCTCCGTCGCCGCTTCGGCAGCCCCAATGCTGAACTCATTGCCCGTGACAAGCTATACTCTCTCGTGCAGCGTGGTTCTGTGACCCGCTACATCGAGGAGTTTGAAGACCTCTCCTCCCAGATTGAGGAGCTGGGCTCTGCTGATGCGATGTACCTCTTCCAGAAGGGCCTCAAGCCCAAGATCAGAGAGTACATCGCCAGCAACCCTGATGCCCGCAAGTCCCTGGACGTGATGATGGACGTTGCCGAGAACCTCGACAACGTCCAGTACCATGGCCGCCAGTTCTACCCGCAGCTGGCAGGCGGCCATCGGTCTCATCACGTCCCAGCCCGTCCGCCTCGCCCGGCCCCGCCCGCAAGACCCATGCCTGAGCCCATGGACGTTGACGTCAACGCCATGGAGGCTCGTGGCCCTCCCCGCTCCCGGTTCCAGCAAGCTGCCACTGTCTCCCCCAAGGACAGACAGAAGCAGGAGGACCTCCGCCATGGTTCCTGCTTCTTCTGTCACCGACCGGGACACCAGGCCAAGGAGTGCCCCATGAAGTCGGGAAACGGCCGACCCTACTAGGTGGCTCTGGAGCCCTAGTAGGAGACCAACGCCGTGGATTGCTCAATGCAGTCCACGCGTCTCCAGAGGAAGTTCACCTCGCCCCCTCCCCCGAAGGAGAAACAAACCAAGTGTTGTGCGTCGTGCGAGAGGTGCATGGTGGCGCAAGCCGCCTGCCTCTCCACGAACGTGAAGAGAAAACCAAAATTGAAAACCAAAACAAAAAAGAAAATCAAGAACCCTTGAGGGACAGGACCGCCTGTGCCCTCACCCCTGTCAAGTCGTGTGTGTCGGATGCTTCCGACATGTGTCCGCAAGCCGTGGACGTCGTGTGCAATGGCGTGCTGACGCCGCAGGCCCCCGCAATGGCCGAACCCTATCCAAAATGTCCGAGTGGCCGTGATGAAGCCAACCAAGACCAAGTGTCGCCCGTTCCCCCAAGTCAAGTCATGGTGCAGGAGGCTGTGCAGGAGGACCATGAAGAGTCCCTGCTGTACCTCCCTGCCACCGTCCAAGGTCACACCGTCCGAATGATGGTGGACTCTGGAGCAAGCTGCAACTTTGTCAGCAGACGCTTGCTCCAGGAGCTCAACATACATGCAACCAAGAAGAAGTCGCCGATGAGTGTGGCGCTTGCAGACGATCGTGTGCAGCAGTGCACACACCAAGTGGTCCTGCGAGTGGCCCTCCATCCCAAGTACCATCCTGTCCTGTTGTTCCAAGTGATCGACACCAAGTTCGATGCCATCCTCGGCATGAGCTGGCTTGCTCGTGCCGAGCCGACTCCAGTCGTCGACTGGAAAGGCCGCACTGTCCGTGTTGGCCCTGACATTGTCCTGCAGGGCATGGCCTCACCCAACATGCCACCTCTCCTCTCAGCCATGCAATTCAAGAGGCTGATCAAGAAGGACACGTCGTTCCTCTGTGTCGTGCGTGAGGTCGACGACACCGACCAAGCCGGTCCCGGTCCCCCGCCTGTGGTGACCAAGCTGCTCGACGAGTACAAGGACGTATTCCCCGACCAGTTGCCACAATGCCTGCCACCCCAACGCACCGTCGATCATCGCATCGACATCGAACCAGGCTCGTCGCCTCCGTCAAGACCGACGTACCAACTGTCGCTGACGGAGATGGACGAACTCAAGCGCCAGTTGGATGACCTCCTCGCCCATGGGTTCATCCGCCCGAGCCAGTCACCGTATGGTGCACCAGTGCTCTTTGTCAAGAAGAAAGAAGGTGATCTCAGGATGTGCGTCGACTATCGCGCACTAAACAAACAGACCATCAAGAACACCTACCCGTTGCCCAGGATCGACGAGTTGATGGATCGTCTGAGTGGAGCAAAGGTCTTTAGCAAGATAGACCTCCGCTCAGGCTACCATCAGATCCGCATCCACGAGGATGATGTCCACAAGACCGCCTTCAGGACTCGCTACGGACTGTACGAGTTCCTAGTGCTGCCGTTCGGATTGACGAACGCACCTGCCACGTTCATGCAGCTGATGAACGATGTGTTCCGCCAAGAGCTCGACAACTCTGTCATCGTGTACCTGGATGATATCCTTGTGTACAGCAAGGATGAAGCGACCCATGAAGGTCATGTCGCCCGCGTGCTGGCCAAGCTACGCGAGCACAAGTTGTATGCCAAACTGTCCAAGTGTGAGTTCTTCAAGAATCAAGTCCCGTTCCTGGGACACGTTGTCTCAGGAAGAGGAATCGAAGTCGACCCCGCCAAGGTCAAGTCTGTGGTCGAGTGGCCGCCGCTCGCATGCGTCTCTGACGTGCAGTCGTTTCTCGGTCTCGTCAACTACTACCGCCGATTCATCCCCGATCTGGCGCGCACTGCCGGTCCACTCACAGACCTACTCCGCAAAGAGTGCCCCTTCGTGTGGGACCACCCACAACGCCAAGCGTTCGAGACCCTCAAGCACGCCTTGACGAACGCTCCTGTCCTCGCTGTGTTCGACCCGAACACGGATGTCTCCGTGCACACCGACGCCTCCGACTTTGCGGTGGGAGCTGTTTTGATGCAGGAGGGAAGGCCCGTTGCCTTCGAGTCGCGCAAACTGTCCCAACACGAGATCAACTATCCCGTGCACGAGAAGGAGCAGCTTGCGATCATCTACGCGCTGCAGAAGTTCCGAGTGTACCTCCACGGTACCGCCAAGCCCTTCAAGATTGTGACGGACCACCAGTCACTGCGTTACCTCGACACCAAGAAGAACCTGAGCCGACGCCAAGCGCGATGGATGGAGTTCCTCGCCGAGTACAACTACGAGGTTGTATACCAGAAAGGCAAACTCAATGTGGTGCCTGACGCACTGTCCCGACGCCCCGACTACCAATTGGCGTCACTGTACGAGTCGACTGTCAGTGTCGACAACACGATGCTGGATGTTGTCCGAGACAACATCGCCAACGACAAACAGTTCGGAGAACTGTTCCGAAAGGTGTCTAAGCTCCCCAAGGACGACGAATCATCCGAGTACACAGTGCGTGATGGCCTGCTCCTCCTGAAGAAGGACAGCCGTGTCTGTGTGCCGGACATTCCGTCGTTGAAGACCAAGTTGCTCCAAGAGGTCCACGACTCGCCCCTCGCTGGACACTTTGGAGTCGAGAAGACATACGACCGACTGGCCAAAGTCGCATACTGGCCTGGAATGAAGCGCACCGTCGAGAAGTACATCGAGTCCTGCCATACCTGCAAGATGGTCAAGTCACGCACGACCCGAGAGCAAGGATTGCTGCAACCCCTGCCTGTTCCCGACCGCCCCTGGACCAGCATGTCCATGGATCTCATCACGCATCTACCGACGACCAAGTTGGACCACGATGCAATCGCTGTCTTTGTCGACAGGTTCAGCAAGATGGCACACTTTGTGCCGTGCCAGACGACATGCTCCGCGCCTGACCTTGCACTGCTGTTCTTCAAGCATGTGTTCAAGCACCACGGCCTCCCAAAGTCCATCGTCAGTGATCGAGACCCCCGATTCACCTCCTTGTTTTGGACAAGTCTGTTCGACCATCTCGGCACCAAGCTGAACATGTCAACCTCGCACCACCAACAAACGGATGGACAGTCCGAGCGGACGATCCGCACCCTCGAGCAATACCTGAGGACATACGCCTCGACCAGCCAAGACGACTGGGACATACAGCTGAGTCATGCAGAGTTTGCATACAACACCGCCAAGTCGAGCACAACTGGCTTGAGCCCCTTTGAGGCGCTCTACGGATTCCAGCCTGATGTTCCCACCTCCTTGACACTGACCGAGTCCACGGCTGGATTGCCTCCCAAACCAAGTGCCTTTGTCAAAGATCATCAAGTCCGACACAAGATGATCGCCGACGCGCTCACGGATGCGCAACAAGTGATGGCGAAGTACTACGACCGCCGACACCAGGATGTCTCCTTTGAAGTTGGAGACCTTGTCTACCTGGACGCCGACAACATCAAGGTCCCCGAAGCCCAGTCAAAGAAGTTGTTGCCCAAGTACCGAGGACCGTTCAAGATAGCGGCCCGACCCAGTCCCCTCAACTACCTGTTGGACTTGCCACCTGGAAGCAAGCTCCATCCTGTCTTCCATGTGTCCAAGCTGCGTCGCCACACGACCCGCAGTCCAGCACAGTTCCCCGACGCCGACGAAGGTGTCCCGGACGACGCACCACTGGAAGACGACCTCGGACAATACTATACTCAAGAATATGAAGTCGAAAGGATCGTGAGGCACAAGAAAGTGGCTGATGGGTCACTTCGGTTTTATGTCAAGTGGGTTGGTTACCCACACTCGGGCAACACATGGCAAACACTGGAGGACTTGTCCCATGCACCCGAGGAGCTGAGTAAATACGGTAAACACCTCGAGGAGCCCCAAATAAAGAGCACACGCAGGGCTCCTCGCAGGAAGCCTTCTTAAGTGTGGGAGTGTAGGAGATGGTATCTCCGACGCTGTGCTGCGCGTACTGCGCGTACTGCGCGGCGCAGTGGGTCGTGACCTGTGCTGCGCTTTGCGTTTTCACGCACCGCAGGCAGGCCACCGCAGGGTATACCTGCGGGTTGCCCCCGTTCCCCCCGTTTGTCTGGAGTTCGGTTTTATCGTGAATAAACGTAAGTGCTCCCCGAGCTCACCCGTCCGCTAGAGTAGCCTAGCACCGCCCTGTTCTGCCCCGTCCTGTCTTGTCTTGTACCCCCTCCCTCCCCGTCTTGCCCCAACGTCCCAGTAGTGGACGTTACACCATGGATCTCATCACGCATCTACCGACGACCAAGTTGGACCACGATGCAATCGCTGTCTTTGTCGACAGGTTCAGCAAGATGGCACACTTTGTGCCGTGCCAGACGACATGCTCCGCGCCTGACCTTGCACTGCTGTTCTTCAAGCATGTGTTCAAGCACCACGGCCTCCCAAAGTCCATCGTCAGTGATCGAGACCCCCGATTCACCTCCTTGTTTTGGACAAGTCTGTTCGACCATCTCGGCACCAAGCTGAACATGTCAACCTCGCACCACCAACAAACGGATGGACAGTCCGAGCGGACGATCCGCACCCTCGAGCAATACCTGAGGACATACGCCTCGACCAGCCAAGACGACTGGGACATACAGCTGAGTCATGCAGAGTTTGCATACAACACCGCCAAGTCGAGCACAACTGGCTTGAGCCCCTTTGAGGCGCTCTACGGATTCCAGCCTGATGTTCCCACCTCCTTGACACTGACCGAGTCCACGGCTGGATTGCCTCCCAAACCAAGTGCCTTTGTCAAAGATCATCAAGTCCGACACAAGATGATCGCCGACGCGCTCACGGATGCGCAACAAGTGATGGCGAAGTACTACGACCGCCGACACCAGGATGTCTCCTTTGAAGTTGGAGACCTTGTCTACCTGGACGCCGACAACATCAAGGTCCCCGAAGCCCAGTCAAAGAAGTTGTTGCCCAAGTACCGAGGACCGTTCAAGATAGCGGCCCGACCCAGTCCCCTCAACTACCTGTTGGACTTGCCACCTGGAAGCAAGCTCCATCCTGTCTTCCATGTGTCCAAGCTGCGTCGCCACACGACCCGCAGTCCAGCACAGTTCCCCGACGCCGACGAAGGTGTCCCGGACGACGCACCACTGGAAGACGACCTCGGACAATACTATACTCAAGAATATGAAGTCGAAAGGATCGTGAGGCACAAGAAAGTGGCTGATGGGTCACTTCGGTTTTATGTCAAGTGGGTTGGTTACCCACACTCGGGCAACACATGGCAAACACTGGAGGACTTGTCCCATGCACCCGAGGAGCTGAGTAAATACGGTAAACACCTCGAGGAGCCCCAAATAAAGAGCACACGCAGGGCTCCTCGCAGGAAGCCTTCTTAAGTGTGGGAGTGTAGGAGATGGTATCTCCGACGCTGTGCTGCGCGTACTGCGCGTACTGCGCGGCGCAGTGGGTCGTGACCTGTGCTGCGCTTTGCGTTTTCACGCACCGCAGGCAGGCCACCGCAGGGTATACCTGCGGGTTGCCCCCGTTCCCCCCGTTTGTCTGGAGTTCGGTTTTATCGTGAATAAACGTAAGTGCTCCCCGAGCTCACCCGTCCGCTAGAGTAGCCTAGCACCGCCCTGTTCTGCCCCGTCCTGTCTTGTCTTGTACCCCCTCCCTCCCCGTCTTGCCCCAACGTCCCAGTAGTGGACGTTACAGGGAGTTCCAATTCGTAGGCAACGTCGTTGATCTTCCTCTTGATCTTGTATGGACCAATGCGCTTGTAGTCCAACTTGTCAGAAGGGCGAGTGGTCTTGATGTTGAGGCGACGCAACCAGACTTGGTCACCAGGGGAGTACTCGGGTGCCTCCGCTCGCCGCAGGTCCGCGTAGCACTTGTAACGCTCCTGGGAGTCGCGGAGGTTCGCAGTCAAGTACTCCCTGATATCGCCAATGAGCATGGCGTGTGACTCGGCAGCCGGATTGATTGACCCGACAGGCTGGTGCACAGAGAATCTAGGATGAAGACCGTAGTTAGCGTAGAATGGTGCGACCCCGGTCGACTCGTGAACTGCGTTGTTGTCACAGATCTCTCTGCCCGCCAGGCTGCATCGTCGCACTTGTGTCACTGTTTGCGTCGCACACTTTCTTTTTCCTTTGTCCTGCGACGCCGTTCCTTTCTCCTTGCTCTCATGTTGCACACGCCGCTCTGTGTTCCCTGCATTTGTCATCGACCATGCATTAGTCAGACGCCGTGTCACCCGCATTTGTCAGCCACCGAGCATTTGTCAGACTTTCATATGTTTCTCCGGTTAGCCGCTGCTGCCTGGCTGCTGTCCCGCCGCCTCCGCTGCTTCGCCCCCGCTGCGGCAGGCTTCGCCTCCGGGACCGCCAGACAGACAAATAGCCCGCCTTCGCCCGCTCATGTTTCTGGTCATCACCTTCGACCCCAGACACACTTGACTCTAGATCCTAGCCTCGCTAAGATCAATAGAAGCACCTTCTCTATCTTTTTCTTTTGACTTCCTCTTGATCCCGTGATCTGACAACATCTTGATTTACAGCGCTGACCCCACTCAGCATGCAAATCACGTCAAGCAGGTCCTGGCCAAGCTCCAGGCTGCAAAGTTGTACTGCAAGCTGGAGAAGTGCGAGTTCTCCAAGGACAAGGTCTCGTTCCTCGGCTACGTCATCTCGCCCAAGGGTATCGAGATGGAACGAGCAAAGCTGTCCGCCATTGTCGACTGGCCCGTCCCCCGCAATGTCTCCGACCTCCGTTCCTTCATTGGGTTCTCGAACTTTTACCGTCGCTTCATCGACGGATATGCCAAGATCGCCGGTCCCCTCACGCTCCTGTTCAAGAAGTCCCAGGCCTTCCGCTGGTCCCCCGACGCCCACAAGGCCTTCCAGTCCCTCAAGGAAGCCTTCGTCTCCGAGCCCGTACTTGCGCACCCCGACCCATCCAAGCCCTTTGTCGTGGAGTCTGATGCCTCAGACTTTGCGATCGGATGCGTCCTGTCCCAGCGCGGCTCCGATGGCCACCTGCACCCGTGCTCCTTCCACTGCCGCACGCTCATGGATGCTGAACGCAACTACAGCATCTATGAGAAGGAGCTCTTGGCCATCAAGGAGGCCTTCGAGGTCTGGCGACACTACCTCGAAGGTGCCCAACACCCAGTCCAAGTTCTTACTGACCACAAGAACTTGGAATACCTGGCGTCGGCCCGCATCCTCAACCAGCGACACGCCCGGTGGTCGCAGTTCCTGTCTCGGTTCGACCTCCGGATCCAGTACCTCCCCGGTCCAAAGAACGGCAAGGCCGACGCTCTCTCCCGCCGCCCGGACTATGTCCCTCCGTCCGCACCTGTGTCCAAGGAGCCTCCCCCGTTGCTGCCACCTTCGTCGTTCGCCTGTGCCGTCCGTCGCTCCTCGGATGCAAGTTCCACTCGCCCTGTGGACTTGCTCAAGCTCATTGCCGAGGAGCAACCAAAGGACCCGTCCCTGGACCAGCTCCGCAACGATCCCAAGTATGTCCTGAAGGATGATCTCCTCACCTTCATGGACAAGATCGTTGTTCCCGAGTCATGCCGAGTCCCCGTCCTCAAGTCATGCCACGATCCTGTCGCTGTTGGACATCCTGGCATTCGGCGGACTCGGGCACTGATCTCGAGGCAGTTCTGGTGGCCCTCAATCCGCAAGGATGTCCAGGCTTATGTCTCGACGTGCGACACTTGTGCACGCTCGAAAGTCCCTCGACATAAGCCGTTCGGATACTTGCAGCCCCTCCCGACGGCATCGCGACCCTGGTCTCTGGTGACGATGGATTTTATCACCGACCTCCCCGAGTCCAACGGCAAGACTTGCATCTTTGTCGTCGTCGATAGCCTGACCAAGATGGCCCACTTCCTTCCCTGTCGGTCCCTCCCAAGTGCCGAGGAAACAGCGTCGCTGTTCCTCGACAACATCTTCCGCCTCCACGGTCTCCCGGACAACATCGTCTCGGACCGTGGAAGCCAGTTCACCTCGCGGTTCTGGCAGGCCCTGTGCTCGGAACTAGGCATCAAGACCAGTCTGTCCACGGCGTTCCATCCCCAAACCGATGGACAGACTGAGCGTGTCAGATCACGGGATCAAGAGGAGATCAAAAGAAAAAGATAGAGAAGGGTTTTATTGATCTTAGCGAGGCTAGGATCTAGAGTCAAGTGTGTCTGGGGTCGAAGGTGATGACCAGAAACATGAGCGGGTGAAGGCGGGCTATTTATCTGTCTGGCGGTCCCGGAGGCGAAGCCTGCCGCAGCGGGGGCGAAGCAGCGGAGGCGGCGGGACAGCAGCCAGGCAGCAACGGCTAACCGGAGAAACATGTGAAAGTCTGACAAATGCTCGGTGGCTGACAAATGCGGGTGACACAGCGTCTGACTAATGCATGGTCGATGACAAATGCAGGGAAAACAGAGCGGCGTGTGCAACATGAGAGCAAGGAAAAAGGAAAGGCGTCACAGGACAAAGGAAAAGGAAAGTGTGCGACGCAAACAGTGACACAAGTGCGACGGTGCAGCTAGGCGGGCAGAGCGATCTGTGACATCCCCCCCAGAAAAATTGTGCTCAAGTCAAACCATCAATTTTTCGATCCCGAGTTGCGTTGCACTTGTGCTTGGCAAAGGTCGATCAGTGTGTCCATTTCCGGAAGGTTGCGGTTGCGGCTGAGGAAGTCGTGGATATCTGCGAGTCCTCCATCCAAGAGTTCGGCCAGTGGTGCCCACGAGTCGTAAGATGGGTCGTATCCCTGCCAGCGGAGCAAGAACTCGTGTCGATATCCAGGAAGTCGACGTCGTCGGTTGATCCTGTGTCCAATGATCGCTTCGAACACTGATTCGTCGTTGTGGTTGGGTCCGGGTTCATCAAACACAAGTTGGTCGGTCGATGGTGTGTTGTAGGGGACGAGGGCGGAAGCGGGGAGTTCGGTTGTAAATCGGAGGGTCCTCGGGAGTCGAAGTCGATATCCAGTCGTTCCGATCTTCTCGATGATCTTGAAGGGTCCCAAGTACGGCATCCGCATCTTGGAGGGTGTGACGTCGTCCGTGCTGAAGTGATACGCGGTCGTGTCGATCAGGACTTGGTCGCCAATGTCGTAGCTGATATCGCGTCGATGTCGGTTGGCGTAGTACAGGGCCCGGTCCTGGGCCTTGCCGATGTTGTCCGAGACCAAGTCCAGAGTCGCTTGCATCTCCTCGATCGACTGTGCTGCAGGGTTGGACTCGGCGATGATGTCGGTGTTGGCAGGAGTGCGAGGATGCTGACCGTGCATCAGGAAGAAGGGCGAATGTCCAGTCGAAGCTGAGCTGTGTGAGTTGAGCGCGAACTGGATGTATGGCACTTGATCGATCCAGCGGGAGCCGAGGGCCAGAGTCGAACAGCGGATGGCCTCGGCGACGGTTGCCACAAAGCGTTCGACTTGTCCGGCGGCCTCGTGGTGGTGGGCAAAGGCGATCCGGAGTTCGGTCTTGAGCAGAGTGTTAAGTCCTGTCCAGAAGGCCGACCGGAAGCGTGTGTCGTGATCCGAGATGAAAGTGCCGGCGAGTCCAAAGTGCACAAAGACATCGCGGAAGTACTGGCGGGCGACGTCTTCGGCCGAGTCGGTCTTGTTGCCAGGAACCAGGACGACGTACTTGGTGAGGGAGTCGACAAAGATCGTGATCGAGTTGAAGGTGCGTCCCGAGAGTGAGTCCGTGACAGGCGGGAGTCCGAGGATGAAGTCGAGGGCGACAGTGTCCATCTTGCGGGTGGCCACAGGGATCCGGGAGAAGTGACCGTATGCTTGTTGTCGTCGGATCTTGGCTCGCTGGCAGATGTCGCAGTGCGAGACCCACTCGGCAATGTCCTTGGACATGGCGGGCCAGTAGTAGTGTGTCGAGATGGCCTTGTAGAGCGTGTTGGTGCCGGGGTGAGCTGCACAGACAGAGTCGTGGTGGTCCTTGATGATCGAGATGCGGAGGTCCTTGCCGGGGATGCAGATGCGGGTCGAGTCGAAGTAGAGAATCCCGTGTCGAAGTGAGAAGCGGTGCAGCTGTGCCTTCATCCACGGCTTGAGTCCGTCGGTCGAGTTGTCGCGGAGGACCGAGATCAGTGCTGACAGGATCGGGTCGGAGCTGTACTGAGTGCGGATGGTGTCCAAGAGATCGTCGGGCGAGGGTCCGAGGTTGACAATCGCGTTGATGATCGAGACTTGGACGGCCTTGGAGATGGCTGTCGGTGTGCGCGAGAGCACGTCGGCGACCTTGTTCCACGAGCCGGGGATCCACTGGATCTCGAGGTCAAAGTCCAGCATCGTGTCGATGGCTCGCTGTTGGCGCTTGTTGAGGGTCTTGGAGTCGAGGATGTGCTTGAGCGCCTTCTGGTCGGTGTGGAGGAAGACTTTGCGGCCGACGAGGTAGTTCTTGAACTTGTCGAGGTGGCGGGTGATCGACAGCAGCTCGCCGTTGTAGGGCGAGTAGTTGAGTTCGGATCCGTGCAGTTTCTGCGAGTTGAAAGCGATGGGGCGCACCGTGCCGGATCCGTCCATGTCCTGCCCGATCCATCCACCAATCGATGCGCTTGACTCGGACCAGTCGGTGAAGAGGTGAATGTCCTTGTCCGGGTTGACCATGTGCAGCGACTGAGGCGAGAGCAACTTGAGCTGCTCGAAGGCGGCGATGGCGTTGTCGTCCCAGACGACGGACTTGGTCGAGTTGGCGGAGCGGGTGGTGATCAGAGTCGAGAGTGGACCGGCGAGGGCAGCGTAGCCAGGGACAAAGCTCATGATGGTGTTGGTCAAGCCGAGGAAGCTGCGGAGTTCGTGTTCGGTCGTTGGTCGCGGGTAGTTCTTGATGGCGTCGATGCGCGAGGGATGCACTTGGATGCGTCCTTCGCCGATGATGAAGCCGAGATAGGTGACGGTCGAGTTGAAGAACGAACACTTCTCGGGTCGGATCTTGAAGCCGTGTCGGTGGATCTTGTCGAGGACCAGTTCGATGTGGCGGATGTGCTGGTCCTCGTCCTCGGATGCGATCAGGATGTCGTCGATGTAGACGAACACAAAGTCGTCGATGAACTCGCGGAAGATGTCGTTCATCGCGGCTTGGAACACGGAGGGACTGTTGGCGAGGCCGAAGGGCATCACAAGCCACTCAAAGTGGCCGTACTTGGTCCTGAAGGCCGTCTTGGGGGTGTCGGCGTCGGCAATGCGGATCTGGTGGAATCCGCGTTGCAAGTCGAGCTTGGAGAAGACACGGCACTTGGACAGGCGGTCGATGATCTCGCGCATGTTGGGCAGCGCGGTGCGGTCCTTGACGGTGATCTTGTTGAGGGCGCGGAAGTCAAAGACGAGTCGGAACTTGTCGCCCTGCTTGACCCAGAAGATCGGTGCGCCGAAGGGCGAGACGGACTTGCGGATGTGGCCGATCCGGAGCAATCGGTCGAGTTCGTCTTTGAGACGAGCGAGTTCTTCGGCCGACATTTGGTAGAGCGACGACCAGGTTGGCTTGGCAGAGTCGTCGAGTCGGATGTTCATGTCGATGCCGGGTCGGTGAGGCGGGAGTTCCTTGAGTTCGTTGAAGGCATCGCGGTACTTTGCGATGATGGATCGGTGTTCGGGGGTCAGTGGTTCGAGGACACGGGCAAGTTGGGCAACGGGGTCGTAGGGTTCAACAGCAACTGTATTCAAGTCACTGCTCAGAGTACAAACATACACGGCGCCGGGAGTCGAAGCCAGTGCGTTGATCTGCTGGGTCGACATGTGGTACTGGGATCGGAGTTCGAGGGTCGTGAGTGGCATTCCGGTGTCGGGTCGCGATGCCGTCCAAGTGTGGTGCTTCCCGTCGATCGAGAACTTGATTCGGTTGGAGGGCCAGTCGATCTCGGGGTTGGTCTGGTCGAGCCAGTTCTTGCCGAGGATAACGTCCCAGGTGAGTGGCGCGGTGAAGAGGTTGATGCGGGCGTGGTAGTCGTGGATGGTGAGGTCGACGGGATCGGTGACGGAGGACGGGAAGGACTTGCCGTTGGGCATCGTGACGGCGTTGGCGGTGGTCTTGGTTCGAAGGTCGAGGGTCGAGGCGAGGGTCTCGGAGATGTGCGAGTTGGTCGCACCAGGGTCGATGAGGACGGTGATCGGGGAGCCGTTGAGGGTGGCGTCGATCACAAGCAGTCCCTTGCCGTGGTTGGCGGCAATGCGGTGGGGTTCGTCGATGAGAGAGTTGATCAGGTGAGGTCCGGTGGCGAGAGTCAATAGTTCAGCGTCGGGGGTCGGAGTCGGATGGCGGCAACTCGCCGGGTCCTTCAGAGGTCGTAGTATCCAGGGGTTGCCGCCTCGTCGTTTCCCTGATCTTCGTAGAAGGTGGCCTGGTCGGCGGTCTCGACGATGGCGTTGATGCGGGGCTGGTTCAAGGGACACTGCGAGGCGATGTGGCCGAACTTGCGGCAGCGGAAGCAGCCTCCGTTACGGCGGAGGTACTCCTTCTCGCGGTCGGTGAGCTTCTTGATCGGGCGCATGTCGACGTTGTCGAGGTCCATGGCGTTGGGGTCACGTGCGGGAGGCTGGGTCGGCTGGAAGGCGGGACGAGGAGGACGGACCATTGGGCGGAACTGCGGCTGACCAGGTGGAGCGCGGAAGAGAGGAGGTCGCTGGAACTGGAGCTCGCGGAAGGGTTGATCGCGGAACTGAGTGCGAGCGGGCTGCTGCATCAGGGGTTGCGATTGACCCATAATGGACTCGTATCGCTCGGCGAGGGCCATGGCATCTTCGAGGGTGGCTGTGTTGGAGTCAAGCTTCCATTCGACTTCGATGCGCACCCTGTGCTTGAGCTTGGTGAGGTAGCGCTGCAGGTTCTGGCGGTTGTTGCTGAAGTGGGGCAGCTCGAGGAGGAGATCGCGGAAGCGAGAGTTGAACTGCTCGACGGAGCCGGTGTGGCGCAGTGCTTCGAACTCATCCTCGGTGGTGCGCAGCGAGGTGGACGGAAGGAAGGTGTCGCGGACGAGGGACAGGACGGCGGCCGGGGTCAGGTTGTCGAGTTGCTTGCCCTGGGACCAGAGGCGCCACCAGGTCTTGGCCTTGCCCTTGAGGTTCATGGCGACGGTGGCGACAGCGGTGGCGTCATCGAGACTGTGGAAGGCAATGTACTCGGTCATTGAGAAGACAAACTCGTCAACGACAGCAGCCTTACGCTCGCCAGTGAAGGCGTCGGGGAGCGGGATCTTGGGACGCTTGAAACCGGGAGGGACCGTGGGGAGATTCGGCTGGGCAGTCAGGGCGGAGAGGACCAGGGCGCGGTCCTCGAGCGATAGTTGTTCAAGGGCCTGGAGACAGGCATTGACGGCGGGATCGTCCGATGCTACCATGTCAGATCACGGGATCAAGAGGAGATCAAAAGAAAAAGATAGAGAAGGGTTTTATTGATCTTAGCGAGGCTAGGATCTAGAGTCAAGTGTGTCTGGGGTCGAAGGTGATGACCAGAAACATGAGCGGGTGAAGGCGGGCTATTTATCTGTCTGGCGGTCCCGGAGGCGAAGCCTGCCGCAGCGGGGGCGAAGCAGCGGAGGCGGCGGGACAGCAGCCAGGCAGCAACGGCTAACCGGAGAAACATGTGAAAGTCTGACAAATGCTCGGTGGCTGACAAATGCGGGTGACACAGCGTCTGACTAATGCATGGTCGATGACAAATGCAGGGAAAACAGAGCGGCGTGTGCAACATGAGAGCAAGGAAAAAGGAAAGGCGTCACAGGACAAAGGAAAAGGAAAGTGTGCGACGCAAACAGTGACACAAGTGCGACGGTGCAGCTAGGCGGGCAGAGCGATCTGTGACAGAGCGGGTCAACCAAGTCATCAACCAGCATCTCCGCTGCTACACTTCGTACCAGCAGGATGACTGGGCGATGCTACTTCCGCTCGCCGAGTTCTCGTACAACAACCTCGAGCACACCTCGACCAAGGCCTCCCCGTTCCTGGCGACTTACGGCTTCAACCCTCGATTCGAGTCTCCGGTCCTTCCTTCCAACC
Source organism: Polychytrium aggregatum (assembly GCF_025602895.1). Classification (NCBI taxonomy): domain Eukaryota; kingdom Fungi; phylum Chytridiomycota; class Chytridiomycetes; order Polychytriales; genus Polychytrium; species Polychytrium aggregatum. Next base: position 140,835 of record NW_026516266.1, read on the forward strand.
TCGATGTCCCCTCCGCGACCGACCGAGTCGAACACCTTCAGCACAACTTGGCGTTGCTGAAGGAGAACCTCGAGAAGGCCAAGGCGGACTACAAGCGCTTTGCGGATGCCCACAAGTCCGACGCTCCCAAGTTCGCTCCTGGCGATCAAGTCTGGGTCCTGACGCGCAACATCATGACCACCCGTCCAAGCAAGAAGTTGGTGTAACGTCCACTACTGGGACGTTGGGGCAAGACGGGGAGGGAGGGGGTACAAGACAAGACAGGACAGGGCAGAACAGGGCGGTGCTAGGCTACTCTAGCGGACGGGTGAGCTCGGGAAGCACTTACGTTTATTCACGATAAAACCGAACTCCAGACAAACGGGGGGAACGGGGGCAACCCGCAGGTATACCCTGCGGTGGCCTGCCTGCGGTGCGTGAAAACGCAAAGCGCAGCACAGGTCACGACCCACTGCGCCGCGCAGTACGCGCAGTACGCGCAGCACAGCGTCGGAGATACCATCTCCTACACTCCCACACTTAAGAAGGCTTCCTGCGAGGAGCCCTGCGTGTGCTCTTTATTTGGGGCTCCTCGAGGTGTTTACCGTATTTACTCAGCTCCTCGGGTGCATGGGACAAGTCCTCCAGTGTTTGCCATGTGTTGCCCGAGTGTGGGTAACCAACCCACTTGACATAAAACCGAAGTGACCCATCAGCCACTTTCTTGTGCCTCACGATCCTTTCGACTTCATATTCTTGAGTATAGTATTGTCCGAGGTCGTCTTCCAGTGGTGCGTCGTCCGGGACACCTTCGTCGGCGTCGGGGAACTGTGCTGGACTGCGGGTCGTGTGGCGACGCAGCTTGGACACATGGAAGACAGGATGGAGCTTGCTTCCAGGTGGCAAGTCCAACAGGTAGTTGAGGGGACTGGGTCGGGCCGCTATCTTGAACGGTCCTCGGTACTTGGGCAACAACTTCTTTGACTGGGCTTCGGGGACCTTGATGTTGTCGGCGTCCAGGTAGACAAGGTCTCCAACTTCAAAGGAGACATCCTGGTGTCGGCGGTCGTAGTACTTCGCCATCACTTGTTGCGCATCCGTGAGCGCGTCGGCGATCATCTTGTGTCGGACTTGATGATCTTTGACAAAGGCACTTGGTTTGGGAGGCAATCCAGCCGTGGACTCGGTCAGTGTCAAGGAGGTGGGAACATCAGGCTGGAATCCGTAGAGCGCCTCAAAGGGGCTCAAGCCAGTTGTGCTCGACTTGGCGGTGTTGTATGCAAACTCTGCATGACTCAGCTGTATGTCCCAGTCGTCTTGGCTGGTCGAGGCGTATGTCCTCAGGTATTGCTCGAGGGTGCGGATCGTCCGCTCGGACTGTCCATCCGTTTGTTGGTGGTGCGAGGTTGACATGTTCAGCTTGGTGCCGAGATGGTCGAACAGACTTGTCCAAAACAAGGAGGTGAATCGGGGGTCTCGATCACTGACGATGGACTTTGGGAGGCCGTGGTGCTTGAACACATGCTTGAAGAACAGCAGTGCAAGGTCAGGCGCGGAGCATGTCGTCTGGCACGGCACAAAGTGTGCCATCTTGCTGAACCTGTCGACAAAGACAGCGATTGCATCGTGGTCCAACTTGGTCGTCGGTAGATGCGTGATGAGATCCATGGACATGCTGGTCCAGGGGCGGTCGGGAACAGGCAGGGGTTGCAGCAATCCTTGCTCTCGGGTCGTGCGTGACTTGACCATCTTTGTCACAGATCGCTCTGCCCGCCTAGCTGCACCGTCGCACTTGTGTCACTGTTTGCGTCGCACACTTTCCTTTTCCTTTGTCCTGTGACGCCTTTCCTTTTTCCTTGCTCTCATGTTGCACACGCCGCTCTGTTTTCCCTGCATTTGTCATCGACCATGCATTAGTCAGACGCTGTGTCACCCGCATTTGTCAGCCACCGAGCATTTGTCAGACTTTCACATGTTTCTCCGGTTAGCCGTTGCTGCCTGGCTGCTGTCCCGCCGCCTCCGCTGCTTCGCCCCCGCTGCGGCAGGCTTCGCCTCCGGGACCGCCAGACAGATAAATAGCCCGCCTTCACCCGCTCATGTTTCTGGTCATCACCTTCGACCCCAGACACACTTGACTCTAGATCCTAGCCTCGCTAAGATCAATAAAACCCTTCTCTATCTTTTTCTTTTGATCTCCTCTTGATCCCGTGATCTGACATGGTAGCATCGGACGATCCCGCCGTCAATGCCTGTCTCCAGGCCCTTGAACAACTATCGCTCGAGGACCGCGCCCTGGTCCTCTCCGCCCTGACTGCCCAGCCGAATCTCCCCACGGTCCCTCCCGGTTTCAAGCGTCCCAAGATCCCGCTCCCCGACGCCTTCACTGGCGAGCGTAAGGCTGCTGTCGTTGACGAGTTTGTCTTCTCAATGACCGAGTACATTGCCTTCCACAGTCTCGATGACGCCACCGCTGTCGCCACCGTCGCCATGAACCTCAAGGGCAAGGCCAAGACCTGGTGGCGCCTCTGGTCCCAGGGCAAGCAACTCGACAACCTGACCCCGGCCGCCGTCCTGTCCCTCGTCCGCGACACCTTCCTTCCGTCCACCTCGCTGCGCACCACCGAGGATGAGTTCGAAGCACTGCGCCACACCGGCTCCGTCGAGCAGTTCAACTCTCGCTTCCGCGATCTCCTCCTCGAGCTGCCCCACTTCAGCAACAACCGCCAGAACCTGCAGCGCTACCTCACCAAGCTCAAGCACAGGGTGCGCATCGAAGTCGAATGGAAGCTTGACTCCAACACAGCCACCCTCGAAGATGCCATGGCCCTCGCCGAGCGATACGAGTCCATTATGGGTCAATCGCAACCCCTGATGCAGCAGCCCGCTCGCACTCAGTTCCGCGATCAACCCTTCCGCGAGCTCCAGTTCCAGCGACCTCCTCTCTTCCGCGCTCCACCTGGTCAGCCGCAGTTCCGCCCAATGGTCCGTCCTCCTCGTCCCGCCTTCCAGCCGACCCAGCCTCCCGCACGTGACCCCAACGCCATGGACCTCGACAACGTCGACATGCGCCCGATCAAGAAGCTCACCGACCGCGAGAAGGAGTACCTCCGCCGTAACGGAGGCTGCTTCCGCTGCCGCAAGTTCGGCCACATCGCCTCGCAGTGTCCCTTGAACCAGCCCCGCATCAACGCCATCGTCGAGACCGCCGACCAGGCCACCTTCTACGAAGATCAGGGAAACGACGAGGCGGCAACCCCTGGATACTACGACCTCTGAAGGACCCGGCGAGTTGCCGCCATCCGACTCCGACCCCCGACGCTGAACTATTGACTCTCGCCACCGGACCTCACCTGATCAACTCTCTCATCGACGAACCCCACCGCATTGCCGCCAACCACGGCAAGGGACTGCTTGTGATCGACGCCACCCTCAACGGCTCCCCGATCACCGTCCTCATCGACCCTGGTGCGACCAACTCGCACATCTCCGAGACCCTCGCCTCGACCCTCGACCTTCGAACCAAGACCACCGCCAACGCCGTCACGATGCCCAACGGCAAGTCCTTCCCGTCCTCCGTCACCGATCCCGTCGACCTCACCATCCACGACTACCACGCCCGCATCAACCTCTTCACCGCGCCACTCACCTGGGACGTTATCCTCGGCAAGAACTGGCTCGACCAGACCAACCCCGAGATCGACTGGCCCTCCAACCGAATCAAGTTCTCGATCGACGGGAAGCACCACACTTGGACGGCATCGCGACCCGACACCGGAATGCCACTCACGACCCTCGAACTCCGATCCCAGTACCACATGTCGACCCAGCAGATCAACGCACTGGCTTCGACTCCCGGCGCCGTGTATGTTTGTACTCTGAGCAGTGACTTGAATACAGTTGCTGTTGAACCCTACGACCCCGTTGCCCAACTTGCCCGTGTCCTCGAACCACTGACCCCCGAACACCGATCCATCATCGCAAAGTACCGCGATGCCTTCAACGAACTCAAGGAACTCCCGCCTCACCGACCCGGCATCGACATGAACATCCGACTCGACGACTCTGCCAAGCCAACCTGGTCGTCGCTCTACCAAATGTCGGCCGAAGAACTCGCTCGTCTCAAAGACGAACTCGACCGATTGCTCCGGATCGGCCACATCCGCAAGTCCGTCTCGCCCTTCGGCGCACCGATCTTCTGGGTCAAGCAGGGCGACAAGTTCCGACTCGTCTTTGACTTCCGCGCCCTCAACAAGATCACCGTCAAGGACCGCACCGCGCTGCCCAACATGCGCGAGATCATCGACCGCCTGTCCAAGTGCCGTGTCTTCTCCAAGCTCGACTTGCAACGCGGATTCCACCAGATCCGCATTGCCGACGCCGACACCCCCAAGACGGCCTTCAGGACCAAGTACGGCCACTTTGAGTGGCTTGTGATGCCCTTCGGCCTCGCCAACAGTCCCTCCGTGTTCCAAGCCGCGATGAACGACATCTTCCGCGAGTTCATCGACGACTTTGTGTTCGTCTACATCGACGACATCCTGATCGCATCCGAGGACGAGGACCAGCACATCCGCCACATCGAACTGGTCCTCGACAAGATCCACCGACACGGCTTCAAGATCCGACCCGAGAAGTGTTCGTTCTTCAACTCGACCGTCACCTATCTCGGCTTCATCATCGGCGAAGGACGCATCCAAGTGCATCCCTCGCGCATCGACGCCATCAAGAACTACCCGCGACCAACGACCGAACACGAACTCCGCAGCTTCCTCGGCTTGACCAACACCATCATGAGCTTTGTCCCTGGCTACGCTGCCCTCGCCGGTCCACTCTCGACTCTGATCACCACCCGCTCCGCCAACTCGACCAAGTCCGTCGTCTGGGACGACAACGCCATCGCCGCCTTCGAGCAGCTCAAGTTGCTCTCGCCTCAGTCGCTGCACATGGTCAACCCGGACAAGGACATTCACCTCTTCACCGACTGGTCCGAGTCAAGCGCATCGATTGGTGGATGGATCGGGCAGGACATGGACGGATCCGGCACGGTGCGCCCCATCGCTTTCAACTCGCAGAAACTGCACGGATCCGAACTCAACTACTCGCCCTACAACGGCGAGCTGCTGTCGATCACCCGCCACCTCGACAAGTTCAAGAACTACCTCGTCGGCCGCAAAGTCTTCCTCCACACCGACCAGAAGGCGCTCAAGCACATCCTCGACTCCAAGACCCTCAACAAGCGCCAACAGCGAGCCATCGACACGATGCTGGACTTTGACCTCGAGATCCAGTGGATCCCCGGCTCGTGGAACAAGGTCGCCGACGTGCTCTCGCGCACACCGACAGCCATCTCCAAGGCCGTCCAAGTCTCGATCATCAACGCGATTGTCAACCTCGGACCCCCGCCCGACGATCTCTTGGACACCATCCGCACTCAGTACAGCTCCGACCCGATCCTGTCAGCACTGATCTCGGTCCTCCGCGACAACTCGACCGACGGACTCAAGCCGTGGATGAAGGCACAGCTGCACCGCTTCTCACTTCGACACGGGATTCTCTACTTCGACTCGACCCGCATCTGCATCCCCGGCAAGGACCTCCGCATCTCGATCATCAAGGACCACCACGACTCTGTCTGTGCAGCTCACCCCGGCACCAACACGCTCTACAAGGCCATCTCGACACACTACTACTGGCCCGCCATGTCCAAGGACATTGCCGAGTGGGTCTCGCACTGCGACATCTGCCAGCGAGCCAAGATCCGACGACAACAAGCATACGGTCACTTCTCCCGGATCCCTGTGGCCACCCGCAAGATGGACACTGTCGCCCTCGACTTCATCCTCGGACTCCCGCCTGTCACGGACTCACTCTCGGGACGCACCTTCAACTCGATCACGATCTTTGTCGACTCCCTCACCAAGTACGTCGTCCTGGTTCCTGGCAACAAGACCGACTCGGCCGAAGACGTCGCCCGCCAGTACTTCCGCGATGTCTTTGTGCACTTTGGACTCGCCGGCACTTTCATCTCGGATCACGACACACGCTTCCGGTCGGCCTTCTGGACAGGACTTAACACTCTGCTCAAGACCGAACTCCGGATCGCCTTTGCCCACCACCACGAGGCCGCCGGACAAGTCGAACGCTTTGTGGCAACCGTCGCCGAGGCCATCCGCTGTTCGACTCTGGCCCTCGGCTCCCGCTGGATCGATCAAGTGCCATACATCCAGTTCGCGCTCAACTCACACAGCTCAGCTTCGACTGGACATTCGCCCTTCTTCCTGATGCACGGTCAGCATCCTCGCACTCCTGCCAACACCGACATCATCGCCGAGTCCAACCCTGCAGCACAGTCGATCGAGGAGATGCAAGCGACTCTGGACTTGGTCTCGGACAACATCGGCAAGGCCCAGGACCGGGCCCTGTACTACGCCAACCGACATCGACGCGATATCAGCTACGACATTGGCGACCAAGTCCTGATCGACACGACCGCGTATCACTTCAGCACGGACGACGTCACACCCTCCAAGATGCGGATGCCGTACTTGGGACCCTTCAAGATCATCGAGAAGATCGGAACGACTGGATATCGACTTCGACTCCCGAGGACCCTCCGATTTACAACCGAACTCCCCGCTTCCGCCCTCGTCCCCTACAACACACCATCGACCGACCAACTTGTGTTTGATGAACCCGGACCCAACCACAACGACGAATCAGTGTTCGAAGCGATCATTGGACACAGGATCAACCGACGACGTCGACTTCCTGGATATCGACACGAGTTCTTGCTCCGCTGGCAGGGATACGACCCATCTTACGACTCGTGGGCACCACTGGCCGAACTCTTGGATGGAGGACTCGCAGATATCCACGACTTCCTCAGCCGCAACCGCAACCTTCCGGAAATGGACACACTGATCGACCTTTGCCAAGCACAAGTGCAACGCAACTCGGGATCGAAAAATTGATGGTTTGACTTGAGCACAATTTTTCTGGGGGGGATGTCACAGATCGCTCTGCCCGCCTAGCTGCACCGTCGCACTTGTGTCACTGTTTGCGTCGCACACTTTCCTTTTCCTTTGTCCTGTGACGCCTTTCCTTTTTCCTTGCTCTCATGTTGCACACGCCGCTCTGTTTTCCCTGCATTTGTCATCGACCATGCATTAGTCAGACGCTGTGTCACCCGCATTTGTCAGCCACCGAGCATTTGTCAGACTTTCACATGTTTCTCCGGTTAGCCGTTGCTGCCTGGCTGCTGTCCCGCCGCCTCCGCTGCTTCGCCCCCGCTGCGGCAGGCTTCGCCTCCGGGACCGCCAGACAGATAAATAGCCCGCCTTCACCCGCTCATGTTTCTGGTCATCACCTTCGACCCCAGACACACTTGACTCTAGATCCTAGCCTCGCTAAGATCAATAAAACCCTTCTCTATCTTTTTCTTTTGATCTCCTCTTGATCCCGTGATCTGACAATCTTGCAGGTATGGCAGGACTCGATGTACTTCTCGACGGTGCGCTTCATTCCAGGCCAGTATGCGACTTTGGCCAGTCGGTCGTATGTCTTCTCGACTCCAAAGTGTCCAGCGAGGGGCGAGTCGTGGACCTCTTGGAGCAACTTGGTCTTCAACGACGGAATGTCCGGCACACAGACACGGCTGTCCTTCTTCAGGAGGAGCAGGCCATCACGCACTGTGTACTCGGATGATTCGTCGTCCTTGGGGAGCTTAGACACCTTTCGGAACAGTTCTCCGAACTGTTTGTCGTTGGCGATGTTGTCTCGGACAACATCCAGCATCGTGTTGTCGACACTGACAGTCGACTCGTACAGTGACGCCAATTGGTAGTCGGGGCGTCGGGACAGTGCGTCAGGCACCACATTGAGTTTGCCTTTCTGGTATACAACCTCGTAGTTGTACTCGGCGAGGAACTCCATCCATCGCGCTTGGCGTCGGCTCAGGTTCTTCTTGGTGTCGAGGTAACGCAGTGACTGGTGGTCCGTCACAATCTTGAAGGGCTTGGCGGTACCGTGGAGGTACACTCGGAACTTCTGCAGCGCGTAGATGATCGCAAGCTGCTCCTTCTCGTGCACGGGATAGTTGATCTCGTGTTGGGACAGTTTGCGCGACTCGAAGGCAACGGGCCTTCCCTCCTGCATCAAAACAGCTCCCACCGCAAAGTCGGAGGCGTCGGTGTGCACGGAGACATCCGTGTTCGGGTCGAACACAGCGAGGACAGGAGCGTTCGTCAAGGCGTGCTTGAGGGTCTCGAACGCTTGGCGTTGTGGGTGGTCCCACACGAAGGGGCACTCTTTGCGGAGTAGGTCTGTGAGTGGACCGGCAGTGCGCGCCAGATCGGGGATGAATCGGCGGTAGTAGTTGACGAGACCGAGAAACGACTGCACGTCAGAGACGCATGCGAGCGGCGGCCACTCGACCACAGACTTGACCTTGGCGGGGTCGACTTCGATTCCTCTTCCTGAGACAACGTGTCCCAGGAACGGGACTTGATTCTTGAAGAACTCACACTTGGACAGTTTGGCATACAACTTGTGCTCGCGTAGCTTGGCCAGCACGCGGGCGACATGACCTTCATGGGTCGCTTCATCCTTGCTGTACACAAGGATATCATCCAGGTACACGATGACAGAGTTGTCGAGCTCTTGGCGGAACACATCGTTCATCAGCTGCATGAACGTGGCAGGTGCGTTCGTCAATCCGAACGGCAGCACTAGGAACTCGTACAGTCCGTAGCGAGTCCTGAAGGCGGTCTTGTGGACATCATCCTCGTGGATGCGGATCTGATGGTAGCCTGAGCGGAGGTCTATCTTGCTAAAGACCTTTGCTCCACTCAGACGATCCATCAACTCGTCGATCCTGGGCAACGGGTAGGTGTTCTTGATGGTCTGTTTGTTTAGTGCGCGATAGTCGACGCACATCCTGAGATCACCTTCTTTCTTCTTGACAAAGAGCACTGGTGCACCATACGGTGACTGGCTCGGGCGGATGAACCCATGGGCGAGGAGGTCATCCAACTGGCGCTTGAGTTCGTCCATCTCCGTCAGCGACAGTTGGTACGTCGGTCTTGACGGAGGCGACGAGCCTGGTTCGATGTCGATGCGATGATCGACGGTGCGTTGGGGTGGCAGGCATTGTGGCAACTGGTCGGGGAATACGTCCTTGTACTCGTCGAGCAGCTTGGTCACCACAGGCGGGGGACCGGGACCGGCTTGGTCGGTGTCGTCGACCTCACGCACGACACAGAGGAACGACGTGTCCTTCTTGATCAGCCTCTTGAATTGCATGGCTGAGAGGAGAGGTGGCATGTTGGGTGAGGCCATGCCCTGCAGGACAATGTCAGGGCCAACACGGACAGTGCGGCCTTTCCAGTCGACGACTGGAGTCGGCTCGGCACGAGCAAGCCAGCTCATGCCGAGGATGGCATCGAACTTGGTGTCGATCACTTGGAACAACAGGACAGGATGGTACTTGGGATGGAGGGCCACTCGCAGGACCACTTGGTGTGTGCACTGCTGCACACGATCGTCTGCAAGCGCCACACTCATCGGCGACTTCTTCTTGGTTGCATGTATGTTGAGCTCCTGGAGCAAGCGTCTGCTGACAAAGTTGCAGCTTGCTCCAGAGTCCACCATCATTCGGACGGTGTGACCTTGGACGGTGGCAGGGAGGTACAGCAGGGACTCTTCATGGTCCTCCTGCACAGCCTCCTGCACCATGACTTGACTTGGGGGAACGGGCGACACTTGGTCTTGGTTGGCTTCATCACGGCCACTCGGACATTTTGGATAGGGTTCGGCCATTGCGGGGGCCTGCGGCGTCAGCACGCCATTGCACACGACGTCCACGGCTTGCGGACACATGTCGGAAGCATCCGACACACACGACTTGACAGGGGTGAGGGCACAGGCGGTCCTGTCCCTCAAGGGTTCTTGATTTTCTTTTTTGTTTTGGTTTTCAATTTTGGTTTTCTCTTCACGTTCGTGGAGAGGCAGGCGGCTTGCGCCACCATGCACCTCTCGCACGACGCACAACACTTGGTTTGTTTCTCCTTCGGGGGAGGGGGCGAGGTGAACTTCCTCTGGAGACGCGTGGACTGCATTGAGCAATCCACGGCGTTGGTCTCCTACTAGGGCTCCAGAGCCACCTAGTAGGGTCGGCCGTTTCCCGACTTCATGGGGCACTCCTTGGCCTGGTGTCCCGGTCGGTGACAGAAGAAGCAGGAACCATGGCGGAGGTCCTCCTGCTTCTGTCTGTCCTTGGGGGAGACAGTGGCAGCTTTGTCACAGATCGCTCTGCCCGCCTAGCTGCACCGTCGCACTTGTGTCACTGTTTGCGTCGCACACTTTCCTTTTCCTTTGTCCTGTGACGCCTTTCCTTTTTCCTTGCTCTCATGTTGCACACGCCGCTCTGTTTTCCCTGCATTTGTCATCGACCATGCATTAGTCAGACGCTGTGTCACCCGCATTTGTCAGCCACCGAGCATTTGTCAGACTTTCACATGTTTCTCCGGTTAGCCGTTGCTGCCTGGCTGCTGTCCCGCCGCCTCCGCTGCTTCGCCCCCGCTGCGGCAGGCTTCGCCTCCGGGACCGCCAGACAGATAAATAGCCCGCCTTCACCCGCTCATGTTTCTGGTCATCACCTTCGACCCCAGACACACTTGACTCTAGATCCTAGCCTCGCTAAGATCAATAAAACCCTTCTCTATCTTTTTCTTTTGATCTCCTCTTGATCCCGTGATCTGACATGGTAGCATCGGACGATCCCGCCGTCAATGCCTGTCTCCAGGCCCTTGAACAACTATCGCTCGAGGACCGCGCCCTGGTCCTCTCCGCCCTGACCGCCCAGCCGAATCTCCCCACGGTCCCTCCCGGTTTCAAGCGTCCCAAGATCCCGCTCCCCGACGCCTTCACTGGCGAGCGTAAGGCTGCTGTCGTTGACGAGTTTGTCTTCTCAATGACCGAGTACATTGCCTTCCACAGTCTCGATGACGCCACCGCTGTCGCCACCGTCGCCATGAACCTCAAGGGCAAGGCCAAGACCTGGTGGCGCCTCTGGTCCCAGGGCAAGCAACTCGACAACCTGACCCCGGCCGCCGTCCTGTCCCTCGTCCGCGACACCTTCCTTCCGTCCACCTCGCTGCGCACCACCGAGGATGAGTTCGAAGCACTGCGCCACACCGGCTCCGTCGAGCAGTTCAACTCTCGCTTCCGCGATCTCCTCCTCGAGCTGCCCCACTTCAGCAACAACCGCCAGAACCTGCAGCGCTACCTCACCAAGCTCAAGCACAGGGTGCGCATCGAAGTCGAATGGAAGCTTGACTCCAACACAGCCACCCTCGAAGATGCCATGGCCCTCGCCGAGCGATACGAGTCCATTATGGGTCAATCGCAACCCCTGATGCAGCAGCCCGCTCGCACTCAGTTCCGCGATCAACCCTTCCGCGAGCTCCAGTTCCAGCGACCTCCTCTCTTCCGCGCTCCACCTGGTCAGCCGCAGTTCCGCCCAATGGTCCGTCCTCCTCGTCCCGCCTTCCAGCCGACCCAGCCTCCCGCACGTGACCCCAACGCCATGGACCTCGACAACGTCGACATGCGCCCGATCAAGAAGCTCACCGACCGCGAGAAGGAGTACCTCCGCCGTAACGGAGGCTGCTTCCGCTGCCGCAAGTTCGGCCACATCGCCTCGCAGTGTCCCTTGAACCAGCCCCGCATCAACGCCATCGTCGAGACCGCCGACCAGGCCACCTTCTACGAAGATCAGGGAAACGACGAGGCGGCAACCCCTGGATACTACGACCTCTGAAGGACCCGGCGAGTTGCCGCCATCCGACTCCGACCCCCGACGCTGAACTATTGACTCTCGCCACCGGACCTCACCTGATCAACTCTCTCATCGACGAACCCCACCGCATTGCCGCCAACCACGGCAAGGGACTGCTTGTGATCGACGCCACCCTCAACGGCTCCCCGATCACCGTCCTCATCGACCCTGGTGCGACCAACTCGCACATCTCCGAGACCCTCGCCTCGACCCTCGACCTTCGAACCAAGACCACCGCCAACGCCGTCACGATGCCCAACGGCAAGTCCTTCCCGTCCTCCGTCACCGATCCCGTCGACCTCACCATCCACGACTACCACGCCCGCATCAACCTCTTCACCGCGCCACTCACCTGGGACGTTATCCTCGGCAAGAACTGGCTCGACCAGACCAACCCCGAGATCGACTGGCCCTCCAACCGAATCAAGTTCTCGATCGACGGGAAGCACCACACTTGGACGGCATCGCGACCCGACACCGGAATGCCACTCACGACCCTCGAACTCCGATCCCAGTACCACATGTCGACCCAGCAGATCAACGCACTGGCTTCGACTCCCGGCGCCGTGTATGTTTGTACTCTGAGCAGTGACTTGAATACAGTTGCTGTTGAACCCTACGACCCCGTTGCCCAACTTGCCCGTGTCCTCGAACCACTGACCCCCGAACACCGATCCATCATCGCAAAGTACCGCGATGCCTTCAACGAACTCAAGGAACTCCCGCCTCACCGACCCGGCATCGACATGAACATCCGACTCGACGACTCTGCCAAGCCAACCTGGTCGTCGCTCTACCAAATGTCGGCCGAAGAACTCGCTCGTCTCAAAGACGAACTCGACCGATTGCTCCGGATCGGCCACATCCGCAAGTCCGTCTCGCCCTTCGGCGCACCGATCTTCTGGGTCAAGCAGGGCGACAAGTTCCGACTCGTCTTTGACTTCCGCGCCCTCAACAAGATCACCGTCAAGGACCGCACCGCGCTGCCCAACATGCGCGAGATCATCGACCGCCTGTCCAAGTGCCGTGTCTTCTCCAAGCTCGACTTGCAACGCGGATTCCACCAGATCCGCATTGCCGACGCCGACACCCCCAAGACGGCCTTCAGGACCAAGTACGGCCACTTTGAGTGGCTTGTGATGCCCTTCGGCCTCGCCAACAGTCCCTCCGTGTTCCAAGCCGCGATGAACGACATCTTCCGCGAGTTCATCGACGACTTTGTGTTCGTCTACATCGACGACATCCTGATCGCATCCGAGGATGTCAGATCACGGGATCAAGAGGAGATCAAAAGAAAAAGATAGAGAAGGGTTTTATTGATCTTAGCGAGGCTAGGATCTAGAGTCAAGTGTGTCTGGGGTCGAAGGTGATGACCAGAAACATGAGCGGGTGAAGGCGGGCTATTTATCTGTCTGGCGGTCCCGGAGGCGAAGCCTGCCGCAGCGGGGGCGAAGCAGCGGAGGCGGCGGGACAGCAGCCAGGCAGCAACGGCTAACCGGAGAAACATGTGAAAGTCTGACAAATGCTCGGTGGCTGACAAATGCGGGTGACACAGCGTCTGACTAATGCATGGTCGATGACAAATGCAGGGAAAACAGAGCGGCGTGTGCAACATGAGAGCAAGGAAAAAGGAAAGGCGTCACAGGACAAAGGAAAAGGAAAGTGTGCGACGCAAACAGTGACACAAGTGCGACGGTGCAGCTAGGCGGGCAGAGCGATCTGTGACATCCCCCCCAGAAAAATTGTGCTCAAGTCAAACCATCAATTTTTCGATCCCGAGTTGCGTTGCACTTGTGCTTGGCAAAGGTCGATCAGTGTGTCCATTTCCGGAAGGTTGCGGTTGCGGCTGAGGAAGTCGTGGATATCTGCGAGTCCTCCATCCAAGAGTTCGGCCAGTGGTGCCCACGAGTCGTAAGATGGGTCGTATCCCTGCCAGCGGAGCAAGAACTCGTGTCGATATCCAGGAAGTCGACGTCGTCGGTTGATCCTGTGTCCAATGATCGCTTCGAACACTGATTCGTCGTTGTGGTTGGGTCCGGGTTCATCAAACACAAGTTGGTCGGTCGATGGTGTGTTGTAGGGGACGAGGGCGGAAGCGGGGAGTTCGGTTGTAAATCGGAGGGTCCTCGGGAGTCGAAGTCGATATCCAGTCGTTCCGATCTTCTCGATGATCTTGAAGGGTCCCAAGTACGGCATCCGCATCTTGGAGGGTGTGACGTCGTCCGTGCTGAAGTGATACGCGGTCGTGTCGATCAGGACTTGGTCGCCAATGTCGTAGCTGATATCGCGTCGATGTCGGTTGGCGTAGTACAGGGCCCGGTCCTGGGCCTTGCCGATGTTGTCCGAGACCAAGTCCAGAGTCGCTTGCATCTCCTCGATCGACTGTGCTGCAGGGTTGGACTCGGCGATGATGTCGGTGTTGGCAGGAGTGCGAGGATGCTGACCGTGCATCAGGAAGAAGGGCGAATGTCCAGTCGAAGCTGAGCTGTGTGAGTTGAGCGCGAACTGGATGTATGGCACTTGATCGATCCAGCGGGAGCCGAGGGCCAGAGTCGAACAGCGGATGGCCTCGGCGACGGTTGCCACAAAGCGTTCGACTTGTCCGGCGGCCTCGTGGTGGTGGGCAAAGGCGATCCGGAGTTCGGTCTTGAGCAGAGTGTTAAGTCCTGTCCAGAAGGCCGACCGGAAGCGTGTGTCGTGATCCGAGATGAAAGTGCCGGCGAGTCCAAAGTGCACAAAGACATCGCGGAAGTACTGGCGGGCGACGTCTTCGGCCGAGTCGGTCTTGTTGCCAGGAACCAGGACGACGTACTTGGTGAGGGAGTCGACAAAGATCGTGATCGAGTTGAAGGTGCGTCCCGAGAGTGAGTCCGTGACAGGCGGGAGTCCGAGGATGAAGTCGAGGGCGACAGTGTCCATCTTGCGGGTGGCCACAGGGATCCGGGAGAAGTGACCGTATGCTTGTTGTCGTCGGATCTTGGCTCGCTGGCAGATGTCGCAGTGCGAGACCCACTCGGCAATGTCCTTGGACATGGCGGGCCAGTAGTAGTGTGTCGAGATGGCCTTGTAGAGCGTGTTGGTGCCGGGGTGAGCTGCACAGACAGAGTCGTGGTGGTCCTTGATGATCGAGATGCGGAGGTCCTTGCCGGGGATGCAGATGCGGGTCGAGTCGAAGTAGAGAATCCCGTGTCGAAGTGAGAAGCGGTGCAGCTGTGCCTTCATCCACGGCTTGAGTCCGTCGGTCGAGTTGTCGCGGAGGACCGAGATCAGTGCTGACAGGATCGGGTCGGAGCTGTACTGAGTGCGGATGGTGTCCAAGAGATCGTCGGGCGGGGGTCCGAGGTTGACAATCGCGTTGATGATCGAGACTTGGACGGCCTTGGAGATGGCTGTCGGTGTGCGCGAGAGCACGTCGGCGACCTTGTTCCACGAGCCGGGGATCCACTGGATCTCGAGGTCAAAGTCCAGCATCGTGTCGATGGCTCGCTGTTGGCGCTTGTTGAGGGTCTTGGAGTCGAGGATGTGCTTGAGCGCCTTCTGGTCGGTGTGGAGGAAGACTTTGCGGCCGACGAGGTAGTTCTTGAACTTGTCGAGGTGGCGGGTGATCGACAGCAGCTCGCCGTTGTAGGGCGAGTAGTTGAGTTCGGATCCGTGCAGTTTCTGCGAGTTGAAAGCGATGGGGCGCACCGTGCCGGATCCGTCCATGTCCTGCCCGATCCATCCACCAATCGATGCGCTTGACTCGGACCAGTCGGTGAAGAGGTGAATGTCCTTGTCCGGGTTGACCATGTGCAGCGACTGAGGCGAGAGCAACTTGAGCTGCTCGAAGGCGGCGATGGCGTTGTCGTCCCAGACGACGGACTTGGTCGAGTTGGCGGAGCGGGTGGTGATCAGAGTCGAGAGTGGACCGGCGAGGGCAGCGTAGCCAGGGACAAAGCTCATGATGGTGTTGGTCAAGCCGAGGAAGCTGCGGAGTTCGTGTTCGGTCGTTGGTCGCGGGTAGTTCTTGATGGCGTCGATGCGCGAGGGATGCACTTGGATGCGTCCTTCGCCGATGATGAAGCCGAGATAGGTGACGGTCGAGTTGAAGAACGAACACTTCTCGGGTCGGATCTTGAAGCCGTGTCGGTGGATCTTGTCGAGGACCAGTTCGATGTGGCGGATGTGCTGGTCCTCGTCCTCGGATGCGATCAGGATGTCGTCGATGTAGACGAACACAAAGTCGTCGATGAACTCGCGGAAGATGTCGTTCATCGCGGCTTGGAACACGGAGGGACTGTTGGCGAGGCCGAAGGGCATCACAAGCCACTCAAAGTGGCCGTACTTGGTCCTGAAGGCCGTCTTGGGGGTGTCGGCGTCGGCAATGCGGATCTGGTGGAATCCGCGTTGCAAGTCGAGCTTGGAGAAGACACGGCACTTGGACAGGCGGTCGATGATCTCGCGCATGTTGGGCAGCGCGGTGCGGTCCTTGACGGTGATCTTGTTGAGGGCGCGGAAGTCAAAGACGAGTCGGAACTTGTCGCCCTGCTTGACCCAGAAGATCGGTGCGCCGAAGGGCGAGACGGACTTGCGGATGTGGCCGATCCGGAGCAATCGGTCGAGTTCGTCTTTGAGACGAGCGAGTTCTTCGGCCGACATTTGGTAGAGCGACGACCAGGTTGGCTTGGCAGAGTCGTCGAGTCGGATGTTCATGTCGATGCCGGGTCGGTGAGGCGGGAGTTCCTTGAGTTCGTTGAAGGCATCGCGGTACTTTGCGATGATGGATCGGTGTTCGGGGGTCAGTGGTTCGAGGACACGGGCAAGTTGGGCAACGGGGTCGTAGGGTTCAACAGCAACTGTATTCAAGTCACTGCTCAGAGTACAAACATACACGGCGCCGGGAGTCGAAGCCAGTGCGTTGATCTGCTGGGTCGACATGTGGTACTGGGATCGGAGTTCGAGGGTCGTGAGTGGCATTCCGGTGTCGGGTCGCGATGCCGTCCAAGTGTGGTGCTTCCCGTCGATCGAGAACTTGATTCGGTTGGAGGGCCAGTCGATCTCGGGGTTGGTCTGGTCGAGCCAGTTCTTGCCGAGGATAACGTCCCAGGTGAGTGGCGCGGTGAAGAGGTTGATGCGGGCGTGGTAGTCGTGGATGGTGAGGTCGACGGGATCGGTGACGGAGGACGGGAAGGACTTGCCGTTGGGCATCGTGACGGCGTTGGCGGTGGTCTTGGTTCGAAGGTCGAGGGTCGAGGCGAGGGTCTCGGAGATGTGCGAGTTGGTCGCACCAGGGTCGATGAGGACGGTGATCGGGGAGCCGTTGAGGGTGGCGTCGATCACAAGCAGTCCCTTGCCGTGGTTGGCGGCAATGCGGTGGGGTTCGTCGATGAGAGAGTTGATCAGGTGAGGTCCGGTGGCGAGAGTCAATAGTTCAGCGTCGGGGGTCGGAGTCGGATGGCGGCAACTCGCCGGGTCCTTCAGAGGTCGTAGTATCCAGGGGTTGCCGCCTCGTCGTTTCCCTGATCTTCGTAGAAGGTGGCCTGGTCGGCGGTCTTGTGAGGACCACGACAAGCAACGACACTGGACGACCAGGTGCTTGGCGAACAACGATAAGCTATATTACGACTTATCAGATAACAACAAGTGTTGTTCGAACTGCAGATACAAAATGGGTGCAAGAAAGGAGGGGCTTTATAGCCAAGAGGGAAACCGAAGGGCGAAAGTGGGCGAGAGGGGTGGAGCGACAAACGAGGGACGAGATGGGGGTGCGAGGGAGGCGGAGCTGCTAGAGAGAGGGGCGAAGCACAGCGCAGTCGGAGGCGAAGTAAGAGTCATCGGCGCCAGCCAATCAGGGAATACACGCCAAGACAAACAAACATGACTCACGGTGCATCACGCGCAGCAGTCCACACGTGTTCCCAACGTGCATGATCATCACATCATCCCCTCCCCAAACTACGGCCACTCCTGCGAACAATAAGTCCAGGCTTGTCGGGGTACCGGCGGTGGAAGTCGGCTATCTTGTCGGGAGCGTTAACGTAGTTGGCGGGCTCCCAGCTGCGATGATCAGTCGAGTAGCCCTTCCAATCAACGAAATAGCTCAACTTACCGCGGACCAGCTTGGAGTCGAGGATCTCCTGGACTTCATACTCCAAGTGGTCGTCGACGCGGACTGGCGGAGGAGGGTCTTGGATGCGGCCGGGGAGGGTGTTCGACTTGTGGGGCTCAAGGAGGGAGACATGGAACACCGGATGGATCTTGAGATCCTTGGGAAGGTCGAGGCGGAAGGCGAGGGAACCGATGGCTTCGACGATCTTGTAGGGTCCGATGCGCTGGTAGTCCAACTTCTTGCTTGGACGGGTGGTCTTGATGTTGCGTGTTAGGACCCAGACTTGATCGCCAGGAGCGAACTTGGGAGCGTCGGACTTGTGGGCATCCGCAAAGCGCTTGTAGTCCGCCTTGGCCTTCTCGAGGTTCTCCTTCAGCAACGCCAAGTTGTGCTGAAGGTGTTCGACTCGGTCGGTCGCGGAGGGGACATCGAGGCTGGAAGGAAGGACCGGAGACTCGAATCGAGGGTTGAAGCCGTAAGTCGCCAGGAACGGGGAGGCCTTGGTCGAGGTGTGCTCGAGGTTGTTGTATGAGAACTCGGCGAGCGGGAGCAGCATCGCCCAGTCATCCTGCTGGTACGAGGTGTAGCAGCGGAGATGCTGGTTGATGACTTGGTTGACCCGCTCAGTCTGTCCATCGGTTTGGGGGTGGAACGCCGTGGACAGACTGGTCTTGATGCCGAGTTCTGAGCACAGGGCCTGCCAGAACCGCGAGGTGAACTGGCTTCCTCGGTCCGAGACGATGTTGTCCGGGAGACCGTGGAGACGGAAGATGTTGTCGAGGAACAGCGACGCTGTTTCCTCGGCACTTGGGAGGGACCGACAGGGAAGGAAGTGGGCCATCTTGGTCAGGCTATCGACGACGACAAAGATGCAAGTCTTGCCGTTGGACTCGGGGAGGTCGGTGATAAAGTCCATCGTCACCAGAGACCAGGGTCGCGATGCCGTCGGGAGGGGCTGCAAGTATCCAAACGGCTTATGTCGAGGGACTTTCGAGCGTGCACAAGTGTCGCACGTCGAGACATAAGCCTGGACATCCTTGCGGATTGAGGGCCACCAGAACTGCCTCGAGATCAGTGCCCGAGTCCGCCGAATGCCAGGATGTCCAACAGCGACAGGATCGTGGCATGACTTGAGGACGGGGACTCGACACGACTCGGGCACAACGATCTTGTCCATGAAGGTGAGGAGACCATCCTTCAGGACATACTTGGGATCGTTGCGGAGCTGGTCCAGGGACGGGTCCTTGGGTTGCTCCTCGGCAATGAGCTTGAGCAAGTCCACAGGGCGAGTGGAACTTGCATCCGAGGAGCGACGGACGGCACAGGCGAACGACGAAGGTGGCAGCAACGGGGGAGGCTCCTTGGACACAGGTGCGGACGGAGGGACGTAGTCCGGGCGGCGGGAGAGAGCGTCGGCCTTGCCGTTCTTTGGACCGGGGAGGTACTGGATCCGGAGGTCGAACCGAGACAGGAACTGCGACCACCGGGCGTGTCGCTGGTTGAGGATGCGGGCCGACGCCAGGTATTCCAAGTTCTTGTGGTCGGTAAGGACTTGGACTGGGTGTTGGGCACCTTCGAGGTAGTGTCGCCAGACCTCGAAAGCCTCCTTGATGGCCAAGAGCTCCTTCTCATAGATGCTGTAGTTGCGTTCAGCATCCATGAGCGTGCGGGAGTGGAAGGAGCACGGGTGCAGGTGGCCATCGGAGCCGCGCTGGGACAGGACGCATCCGATCGCAAAGTCTGAGGCATCAGACTCCACGACAAAGGGCTTGGATGGGTCGGGGTGCGCAAGGACGGGCTCGGAGACGAAGGCTTCCTTGAGGGACTGGAAAGCCTTGTGGGCGTCGGGGGACCAGCGGAAGACCTGGGACTTCTTGAACAGGAGCGTGAGCGGACCGGCGATCTTGGCATATCCGTCAATGAAGCGACGGTAAAAGTTCGAGAACCCAATGAAGGAGCGAAGGTCGGAGACATTGCGGGGGACGGGCCAGTCGACAATGGCGGAGAGCTTTGCTCGTTCCATCTCGATACCCTTGGGCGAGATGACGTAGCCGAGGAATGAGACCTTGTCCTTGGAGAACTCGCACTTCTCCAGCTTGCAGTACAACTTTGCAGCCTGGAGCTTGGCCAGGACCTGCTTGACGTGATTTGCATGCTGAGTGGGGTCAGCGCTGTAAATCAAAATGTCGTCAAGGTAGGCAATCGCAAAGTTGTCCAGTTCATCACGAAGGACATCGTTGATGAAGTGCTGGAAGGTGGCCGGAGCATTGGTGAGTCCAAAGGGCATCACCAAGTACTCGAACTGGCCGTAACGAGTGCGAAAGGCCGTCTTCCACTCGTCGCCTGCGCGGATACGCAGCAGGTTGTAGGCCCCGCGGAGGTCCAGCTTCGTGAACACCTTCGCGTCCCGGACTCGGTCCAGCATCTCATTGATCAACGGTAAGGGGTAACGATTCTTGACCGTGATCGTGTTCAATGCGCGATAGTCCACGCAGAGACGCAGAGAGCCGTCCTTCTTCTTGACGAAAAGGATCGGAGAACCGGCGGGAGAGGACGAAGGACGGATGAACCCTTTGACGAGGTTGTCGTCGAGGTATTCACGAAGGGCCTTGAGTTCGGGCTCTGACAGGGAGTAGAGCGGTCCGAACTTGGGGGTCTTGCCGGGCTCCAGGTCGATCGGGCAGTCGTACGTCCGGTGCGGGGGCAACGAATCGGCTTCCTGCTTCGAGAAGACTGAGCCAAACGACTTGTACTCCTCGGGGATCGACGTCGAGAGGGGCGTCGGATCCGGATCGGTGGCAGGAAGGACGAGGACTTGGAACACAGTCAGGGGGTCGGGGCTAGACTGTGTGTCGAGGACGGACTGCTCCAACGACTTGTACCTGATCGCTTGGACACGGACAGGAGCGGGGCTGGGAGCAACGGGACCGGGGAGACCAGGACGGACGGAGACGAGACCGGAGGGACCAGGACGAGCAGCACAGGAACAGGGCACCTCACTCGGAACACAATCAGAATAACGTTGAGCGATCACTTTATTCTGATCATCTTCGCGAGTACAAACGGTGCGAGGCGAAGAAGCGAGCACCACAGTGGTGTCGGTAGAGGCACGAGGGAAAACATTGGGTGTGTCGCCAACAAGAGGAAGGGGAGAAGGAGAAACGGAAGAAACGGAAGGGAGGGAAGAGGCATCCACAACCTTGAGGATGTGGTTTGCAGGACGGGGAAGGCAAAGGAGTCCACGAGCCCAGTGGAACCTAGGTTCGATGGACTGCAGCCAGGGATAGCCAAGGATAACAGGTTGGTGGGGAGACTTAATGACATCAAAGGAAAGGTGTTGAGTGTAGTCCCCAAGAACAATCTTGAGGGGTTCCGTCTCAAAAGTGATGGGGCCGGAAGAAAGTGGCTGGCCATCGACACCTTGGACAGGGAGGGGAGTGGATTTGGAAACGAGGGGGACCGAGAAGCGGTCAACAAAGCTCTCGTCGATGAAGTTGCCGGAGGCACCAGAATCGACGAGAAGTTGGCAAGAGAGGGAGCGACCAGAAGGGAGAACAAGAGAAGCGGAGAAAACGGGAGAAGACGAAGAATTCGACGAGACGCACGAAGAAGGCTCGGAGCAGAGATCAGTGTCGGCAGCATGGTTCGAGCAGATGACCAAGTTCGCAGGTGGTGTGGAGATCGGGAGCTCTGTCAAAGACATCTGGGAGCCAGATGTGCCCTTAGAAGAGGCGGGTTTGACAGAGTGCGATCCACCACCGACTACATTGATCATTCCACACATAGCCATGCGTTCGACACTTACCTCATGCTCCTTACCATCGACGCTTGCTTCTGGAGGAAGGGGAGACGGCTCCAGATCTAAGCCTCCACTTAGATCTGGGCCTGGTCGTTTCCCGACTCGAAGTGTTCCTCCTCACCATCATCGTAGACGATGGTTCGGACAACCTTCGAACGGGGACGGGAGCCGGGAGCCTGAGGACGGGAGCCGGGGAAGCGGGAACCAGAGGCGGGAGCACGGGAGCCGGACTTGAGGGGGCAGGACTTGGCGACGTGGCCGGGCTTGCCACAGCGGAAGCAGAGGCGCTCCTGGAAGCGGCGGTTCTTCTCCTCGGGGGTCAGGCGGCTGACGACGGCGGCGTCGATCTGCATCGGCTCGGAGTAGAGAACCGGAGGCTCCTGGGCGGGCGGCTGGAAGGACGGGGTGCGGGAGTTGAAGGCCTGGGTGCCGAAGGAAACAGGGCCAGTGTTTCGGAGCTCGTTGTTGAGCTCGATGATGCGTGCATCGATCTTGAGGCAACGCTCGACGAACGGGACCAAGCGGAGAGGGAGAGGGTCGATGAAGGAGAGGCGCTGCTTGATCTCCCTCGACAGGCCACGGCGGAAGGCGGAGATCTTGGCTTCGTCGTTCCAGGGAAGGTCGGCGGCAACGCGGAGGAACTCTGAGGCATAATCCATGCACGAGCGGTTGCCCTGTGCCATGGAGGACAGGAGCAGCTCGGCAGTGTGGGTGCGGTCGGGATCGTCAAACGCTTGGCGAAAGCGTTCCATGAACGAGTCGAACGAGTGCAGGATTTGATCGTTCGACTCGATCAAGGGAGTCGCCCACTGGAGGGCCGGACCAGTGAGCAAACTCAAGACGTAACCCACCTTGACTTGCTCGGACGGGAACCTGGATGCCTGGAGCATCATGAGCAGGCGGCACTGGTTGACGAAGGGGCGGAACTTTGACCTGGTGCCGTCGAACTTGTCCGGGGTCGGCATGTGCGGGAGCTGTGGGGCGGCGGAAGAATGTGTGGTCCGGAGGAGAACCAGTTCCTCCTGGAGGGCAACGATTTGGGCCTGGAGTTGGTCCATGTGGGCTTTGAAAGTGGGGAGCGAGGATGCAGGGAAGACAACAGAGAATAGAAGGATGAGGGCAGCAACGAAGCCTCAGCCAAGCAGGTGGTCAGACAGAGAGAGGGAGTTCGAACAATATGTGAGGACCACGACAAGCAACGACACTGGACGACCAGGTGCTTGGCGAACAACGATAAGCTATATTACGACTTATCAGATAACAACAAGTGTTGTTCGAACTGCAGATACAAAATGGGTGCAAGAAAGGAGGGGCTTTATAGCCAAGAGGGAAACCGAAGGGCGAAAGTGGGCGAGAGGGGTGGAGCGACAAACGAGGGACGAGATGGGGGTGCGAGGGAGGCGGAGCTGCTAGAGAGAGGGGCGAAGCACAGCGCAGTCGGAGGCGAAGTAAGAGTCATCGGCGCCAGCCAATCAGGGAATACACGCCAAGACAAACAAACATGACTCACGGTGCATCACGCGCAGCAGTCCACACGTGTTCCCAACGTGCATGATCATCACAGGTCTCGACGATGGCGTTGATGCGGGGCTGGTTCAAGGGACACTGCGAGGCGATGTGGCCGAACTTGCGGCAGCGGAAGCAGCCTCCGTTACGGCGGAGGTACTCCTTCTCGCGGTCGGTGAGCTTCTTGATCGGGCGCATGTCGACGTTGTCGAGGTCCATGGCGTTGGGGTCACGTGCGGGAGGCTGGGTCGGCTGGAAGGCGGGACGAGGAGGACGGACCATTGGGCGGAACTGCGGCTGACCAGGTGGAGCGCGGAAGAGAGGAGGTCGCTGGAACTGGAGCTCGCGGAAGGGTTGATCGCGGAACTGAGTGCGAGCGGGCTGCTGCATCAGGGGTTGCGATTGACCCATAATGGACTCGTATCGCTCGGCGAGGGCCATGGCATCTTCGAGGGTGGCTGTGTTGGAGTCAAGCTTCCATTCGACTTCGATGCGCACCCTGTGCTTGAGCTTGGTGAGGTAGCGCTGCAGGTTCTGGCGGTTGTTGCTGAAGTGGGGCAGCTCGAGGAGGAGATCGCGGAAGCGAGAGTTGAACTGCTCGACGGAGCCGGTGTGGCGCAGTGCTTCGAACTCATCCTCGGTGGTGCGCAGCGAGGTGGACGGAAGGAAGGTGTCGCGGACGAGGGACAGGACGGCGGCCGGGGTCAGGTTGTCGAGTTGCTTGCCCTGGGACCAGAGGCGCCACCAGGTCTTGGCCTTGCCCTTGAGGTTCATGGCGACGGTGGCGACAGCGGTGGCGTCATCGAGACTGTGGAAGGCAATGTACTCGGTCATTGAGAAGACAAACTCGTCAACGACAGCAGCCTTACGCTCGCCAGTGAAGGCGTCGGGGAGCGGGATCTTGGGACGCTTGAAACCGGGAGGGACCGTGGGGAGATTCGGCTGGGCAGTCAGGGCGGAGAGGACCAGGGCGCGGTCCTCGAGCGATAGTTGTTCAAGGGCCTGGAGACAGGCATTGACGGCGGGATCGTCCGATGCTACCATGTCAGATCACGGGATCAAGAGGAGATCAAAAGAAAAAGATAGAGAAGGGTTTTATTGATCTTAGCGAGGCTAGGATCTAGAGTCAAGTGTGTCTGGGGTCGAAGGTGATGACCAGAAACATGAGCGGGTGAAGGCGGGCTATTTATCTGTCTGGCGGTCCCGGAGGCGAAGCCTGCCGCAGCGGGGGCGAAGCAGCGGAGGCGGCGGGACAGCAGCCAGGCAGCAACGGCTAACCGGAGAAACATGTGAAAGTCTGACAAATGCTCGGTGGCTGACAAATGCGGGTGACACAGCGTCTGACTAATGCATGGTCGATGACAAATGCAGGGAAAACAGAGCGGCGTGTGCAACATGAGAGCAAGGAAAAAGGAAAGGCGTCACAGGACAAAGGAAAAGGAAAGTGTGCGACGCAAACAGTGACACAAGTGCGACGGTGCAGCTAGGCGGGCAGAGCGATCTGTGACAGAGGACGAGGACCAGCACATCCGCCACATCGAACTGGTCCTCGACAAGATCCACCGACACGGCTTCAAGATCCGACCCGAGAAGTGTTCGTTCTTCAACTCGACCGTCACCTATCTCGGCTTCATCATCGGCGAAGGACGCATCCAAGTGCATCCCTCGCGCATCGACGCCATCAAGAACTACCCGCGACCAACGACCGAACACGAACTCCGCAGCTTCCTCGGCTTGACCAACACCATCATGAGCTTTGTCCCTGGCTACGCTGCCCTCGCCGGTCCACTCTCGACTCTGATCACCACCCGCTCCGCCAACTCGACCAAGTCCGTCGTCTGGGACGACAACGCCATCGCCGCCTTCGAGCAGCTCAAGTTGCTCTCGCCTCAGTCGCTGCACATGGTCAACCCGGACAAGGACATTCACCTCTTCACCGACTGGTCCGAGTCAAGCGCATCGATTGGTGGATGGATCGGGCAGGACATGGACGGATCCGGCACGGTGCGCCCCATCGCTTTCAACTCGCAGAAACTGCACGGATCCGAACTCAACTACTCGCCCTACAACGGCGAGCTGCTGTCGATCACCCGCCACCTCGACAAGTTCAAGAACTACCTCGTCGGCCGCAAAGTCTTCCTCCACACCGACCAGAAGGCGCTCAAGCACATCCTCGACTCCAAGACCCTCAACAAGCGCCAACAGCGAGCCATCGACACGATGCTGGACTTTGACCTCGAGATCCAGTGGATCCCCGGCTCGTGGAACAAGGTCGCCGACGTGCTCTCGCGCACACCGACAGCCATCTCCAAGGCCGTCCAAGTCTCGATCATCAACGCGATTGTCAACCTCGGACCCTCGCCCGACGATCTCTTGGACACCATCCGCACTCAGTACAGCTCCGACCCGATCCTGTCAGCACTGATCTCGGTCCTCCGCGACAACTCGACCGACGGACTCAAGCCGTGGATGAAGGCACAGCTGCACCGCTTCTCACTTCGACACGGGATTCTCTACTTCGACTCGACCCGCATCTGCATCCCCGGCAAGGACCTCCGCATCTCGATCATCAAGGACCACCACGACTCTGTCTGTGCAGCTCACCCCGGCACCAACACGCTCTACAAGGCCATCTCGACACACTACTACTGGCCCGCCATGTCCAAGGACATTGCCGAGTGGGTCTCGCACTGCGACATCTGCCAGCGAGCCAAGATCCGACGACAACAAGCATACGGTCACTTCTCCCGGATCCCTGTGGCCACCCGCAAGATGGACACTGTCGCTGTCACAGATCGCTCTGCCCGCCTAGCTGCACCGTCGCACTTGTGTCACTGTTTGCGTCGCACACTTTCCTTTTCCTTTGTCCTGTGACGCCTTTCCTTTTTCCTTGCTCTCATGTTGCACACGCCGCTCTGTTTTCCCTGCATTTGTCATCGACCATGCATTAGTCAGACGCTGTGTCACCCGCATTTGTCAGCCACCGAGCATTTGTCAGACTTTCACATGTTTCTCCGGTTAGCCGTTGCTGCCTGGCTGCTGTCCCGCCGCCTCCGCTGCTTCGCCCCCGCTGCGGCAGGCTTCGCCTCCGGGACCGCCAGACAGATAAATAGCCCGCCTTCACCCGCTCATGTTTCTGGTCATCACCTTCGACCCCAGACACACTTGACTCTAGATCCTAGCCTCGCTAAGATCAATAAAACCCTTCTCTATCTTTTTCTTTTGATCTCCTCTTGATCCCGTGATCTGACATGGTAGCATCGGACGATCCCGCCGTCAATGCCTGTCTCCAGGCCCTTGAACAACTATCGCTCGAGGACCGCGCCCTGGTCCTCTCCGCCCTGACTGCCCAGCCGAATCTCCCCACGGTCCCTCCCGGTTTCAAGCGTCCCAAGATCCCGCTCCCCGACGCCTTCACTGGCGAGCGTAAGGCTGCTGTCGTTGACGAGTTTGTCTTCTCAATGACCGAGTACATTGCCTTCCACAGTCTCGATGACGCCACCGCTGTCGCCACCGTCGCCATGAACCTCAAGGGCAAGGCCAAGACCTGGTGGCGCCTCTGGTCCCAGGGCAAGCAACTCGACAACCTGACCCCGGCCGCCGTCCTGTCCCTCGTCCGCGACACCTTCCTTCCGTCCACCTCGCTGCGCACCACCGAGGATGAGTTCGAAGCACTGCGCCACACCGGCTCCGTCGAGCAGTTCAACTCTCGCTTCCGCGATCTCCTCCTCGAGCTGCCCCACTTCAGCAACAACCGCC
Source organism: Polychytrium aggregatum (assembly GCF_025602895.1). Lineage (NCBI taxonomy): Eukaryota > Fungi > Chytridiomycota > Chytridiomycetes > Polychytriales > Polychytrium > Polychytrium aggregatum. Next base: position 167,802 of record NW_026516266.1, read on the forward strand.
AGAACCTGCAGCGCTACCTCACCAAGCTCAAGCACAGGGTGCGCATCGAAGTCGAATGGAAGCTTGACTCCAACACAGCCACCCTCGAAGATGCCATGGCCCTCGCCGAGCGATACGAGTCCATTATGGGTCAATCGCAACCCCTGATGCAGCAGCCCGCTCGCACTCAGTTCCGCGATCAACCCTTCCGCGAGCTCCAGTTCCAGCGACCTCCTCTCTTCCGCGCTCCACCTGGTCAGCCGCAGTTCCGCCCAATGGTCCGTCCTCCTCGTCCCGCCTTCCAGCCGACCCAGCCTCCCGCACGTGACCCCAACGCCATGGACCTCGACAACGTCGACATGCGCCCGATCAAGAAGCTCACCGACCGCGAGAAGGAGTACCTCCGCCGTAACGGAGGCTGCTTCCGCTGCCGCAAGTTCGGCCACATCGCCTCGCAGTGTCCCTTGAACCAGCCCCGCATCAACGCCATCGTCGAGACCGCCGACCAGGCCACCTTCTACGAAGATCAGGGAAACGACGAGGCGGCAACCCCTGGATACTACGACCTCTGAAGGACCCGGCGAGTTGCCGCCATCCGACTCCGACCCCCGACGCTGAACTATTGACTCTCGCCACCGGACCTCACCTGATCAACTCTCTCATCGACGAACCCCACCGCATTGCCGCCAACCACGGCAAGGGACTGCTTGTGATCGACGCCACCCTCAACGGCTCCCCGATCACCGTCCTCATCGACCCTGGTGCGACCAACTCGCACATCTCCGAGACCCTCGCCTCGACCCTCGACCTTCGAACCAAGACCACCGCCAACGCCGTCACGATGCCCAACGGCAAGTCCTTCCCGTCCTCCGTCACCGATCCCGTCGACCTCACCATCCACGACTACCACGCCCGCATCAACCTCTTCACCGCGCCACTCACCTGGGACGTTATCCTCGGCAAGAACTGGCTCGACCAGACCAACCCCGAGATCGACTGGCCCTCCAACCGAATCAAGTTCTCGATCGACGGGAAGCACCACACTTGGACGGCATCGCGACCCGACACCGGAATGCCACTCACGACCCTCGAACTCCGATCCCAGTACCACATGTCGACCCAGCAGATCAACGCACTGGCTTCGACTCCCGGCGCCGTGTATGTTTGTACTCTGAGCAGTGACTTGAATACAGTTGCTGTTGAACCCTACGACCCCGTTGCCCAACTTGCCCGTGTCCTCGAACCACTGACCCCCGAACACCGATCCATCATCGCAAAGTACCGCGATGCCTTCAACGAACTCAAGGAACTCCCGCCTCACCGACCCGGCATCGACATGAACATCCGACTCGACGACTCTGCCAAGCCAACCTGGTCGTCGCTCTACCAAATGTCGGCCGAAGAACTCGCTCGTCTCAAAGACGAACTCGACCGATTGCTCCGGATCGGCCACATCCGCAAGTCCGTCTCGCCCTTCGGCGCACCGATCTTCTGGGTCAAGCAGGGCGACAAGTTCCGACTCGTCTTTGACTTCCGCGCCCTCAACAAGATCACCGTCAAGGACCGCACCGCGCTGCCCAACATGCGCGAGATCATCGACCGCCTGTCCAAGTGCCGTGTCTTCTCCAAGCTCGACTTGCAACGCGGATTCCACCAGATCCGCATTGCCGACGCCGACACCCCCAAGACGGCCTTCAGGACCAAGTACGGCCACTTTGAGTGGCTTGTGATGCCCTTCGGCCTCGCCAACAGTCCCTCCGTGTTCCAAGCCGCGATGAACGACATCTTCCGCGAGTTCATCGACGACTTTGTGTTCGTCTACATCGACGACATCCTGATCGCATCCGAGGACGAGGACCAGCACATCCGCCACATCGAACTGGTCCTCGACAAGATCCACCGACACGGCTTCAAGATCCGACCCGAGAAGTGTTCGTTCTTCAACTCGACCGTCACCTATCTCGGCTTCATCATCGGCGAAGGACGCATCCAAGTGCATCCCTCGCGCATCGACGCCATCAAGAACTACCCGCGACCAACGACCGAACACGAACTCCGCAGCTTCCTCGGCTTGACCAACACCATCATGAGCTTTGTCCCTGGCTACGCTGCCCTCGCCGGTCCACTCTCGACTCTGATCACCACCCGCTCCGCCAACTCGACCAAGTCCGTCGTCTGGGACGACAACGCCATCGCCGCCTTCGAGCAGCTCAAGTTGCTCTCGCCTCAGTCGCTGCACATGGTCAACCCGGACAAGGACATTCACCTCTTCACCGACTGGTCCGAGTCAAGCGCATCGATTGGTGGATGGATCGGGCAGGACATGGACGGATCCGGCACGGTGCGCCCCATCGCTTTCAACTCGCAGAAACTGCACGGATCCGAACTCAACTACTCGCCCTACAACGGCGAGCTGCTGTCGATCACCCGCCACCTCGACAAGTTCAAGAACTACCTCGTCGGCCGCAAAGTCTTCCTCCACACCGACCAGAAGGCGCTCAAGCACATCCTCGACTCCAAGACCCTCAACAAGCGCCAACAGCGAGCCATCGACACGATGCTGGACTTTGACCTCGAGATCCAGTGGATCCCCGGCTCGTGGAACAAGGTCGCCGACGTGCTCTCGCGCACACCGACAGCCATCTCCAAGGCCGTCCAAGTCTCGATCATCAACGCGATTGTCAACCTCGGACCCCCGCCCGACGATCTCTTGGACACCATCCGCACTCAGTACAGCTCCGACCCGATCCTGTCAGCACTGATCTCGGTCCTCCGCGACAACTCGACCGACGGACTCAAGCCGTGGATGAAGGCACAGCTGCACCGCTTCTCACTTCGACACGGGATTCTCTACTTCGACTCGACCCGCATCTGCATCCCCGGCAAGGACCTCCGCATCTCGATCATCAAGGACCACCACGACTCTGTCTGTGCAGCTCACCCCGGCACCAACACGCTCTACAAGGCCATCTCGACACACTACTACTGGCCCGCCATGTCCAAGGACATTGCCGAGTGGGTCTCGCACTGCGACATCTGCCAGCGAGCCAAGATCCGACGACAACAAGCATACGGTCACTTCTCCCGGATCCCTGTGGCCACCCGCAAGATGGACACTGTCGCCCTCGACTTCATCCTCGGACTCCCGCCTGTCACGGACTCACTCTCGGGACGCACCTTCAACTCGATCACGATCTTTGTCGACTCCCTCACCAAGTACGTCGTCCTGGTTCCTGGCAACAAGACCGACTCGGCCGAAGACGTCGCCCGCCAGTACTTCCGCGATGTCTTTGTGCACTTTGGACTCGCCGGCACTTTCATCTCGGATCACGACACACGCTTCCGGTCGGCCTTCTGGACAGGACTTAACACTCTGCTCAAGACCGAACTCCGGATCGCCTTTGCCCACCACCACGAGGCCGCCGGACAAGTCGAACGCTTTGTGGCAACCGTCGCCGAGGCCATCCGCTGTTCGACTCTGGCCCTCGGCTCCCGCTGGATCGATCAAGTGCCATACATCCAGTTCGCGCTCAACTCACACAGCTCAGCTTCGACTGGACATTCGCCCTTCTTCCTGATGCACGGTCAGCATCCTCGCACTCCTGCCAACACCGACATCATCGCCGAGTCCAACCCTGCAGCACAGTCGATCGAGGAGATGCAAGCGACTCTGGACTTGGTCTCGGACAACATCGGCAAGGCCCAGGACCGGGCCCTGTACTACGCCAACCGACATCGACGCGATATCAGCTACGACATTGGCGACCAAGTCCTGATCGACACGACCGCGTATCACTTCAGCACGGACGACGTCACACCCTCCAAGATGCGGATGCCGTACTTGGGACCCTTCAAGATCATCGAGAAGATCGGAACGACTGGATATCGACTTCGACTCCCGAGGACCCTCCGATTTACAACCGAACTCCCCGCTTCCGCCCTCGTCCCCTACAACACACCATCGACCGACCAACTTGTGTTTGATGAACCCGGACCCAACCACAACGACGAATCAGTGTTCGAAGCGATCATTGGACACAGGATCAACCGACGACGTCGACTTCCTGGATATCGACACGAGTTCTTGCTCCGCTGGCAGGGATACGACCCATCTTACGACTCGTGGGCACCACTGGCCGAACTCTTGGATGGAGGACTCGCAGATATCCACGACTTCCTCAGCCGCAACCGCAACCTTCCGGAAATGGACACACTGATCGACCTTTGCCAAGCACAAGTGCAACGCAACTCGGGATCGAAAAATTGATGGTTTGACTTGAGCACAATTTTTCTGGGGGGGATGTCACAGATCGCTCTGCCCGCCTAGCTGCACCGTCGCACTTGTGTCACTGTTTGCGTCGCACACTTTCCTTTTCCTTTGTCCTGTGACGCCTTTCCTTTTTCCTTGCTCTCATGTTGCACACGCCGCTCTGTTTTCCCTGCATTTGTCATCGACCATGCATTAGTCAGACGCTGTGTCACCCGCATTTGTCAGCCACCGAGCATTTGTCAGACTTTCACATGTTTCTCCGGTTAGCCGTTGCTGCCTGGCTGCTGTCCCGCCGCCTCCGCTGCTTCGCCCCCGCTGCGGCAGGCTTCGCCTCCGGGACCGCCAGACAGATAAATAGCCCGCCTTCACCCGCTCATGTTTCTGGTCATCACCTTCGACCCCAGACACACTTGACTCTAGATCCTAGCCTCGCTAAGATCAATAAAACCCTTCTCTATCTTTTTCTTTTGATCTCCTCTTGATCCCGTGATCTGACAGTCGCCCTCGACTTCATCCTCGGACTCCCGCCTGTCACGGACTCACTCTCGGGACGCACCTTCAACTCGATCACGATCTTTGTCGACTCCCTCACCAAGTACGTCGTCCTGGTTCCTGGCAACAAGACCGACTCGGCCGAAGACGTCGCCCGCCAGTACTTCCGCGATGTCTTTGTGCACTTTGGACTCGCCGGCACTTTCATCTCGGATCACGACACACGCTTCCGGTCGGCCTTCTGGACAGGACTTAACACTCTGCTCAAGACCGAACTCCGGATCGCCTTTGCCCACCACCACGAGGCCGCCGGACAAGTCGAACGCTTTGTGGCAACCGTCGCCGAGGCCATCCGCTGTTCGACTCTGGCCCTCGGCTCCCGCTGGATCGATCAAGTGCCATACATCCAGTTCGCGCTCAACTCACACAGCTCAGCTTCGACTGGACATTCGCCCTTCTTCCTGATGCACGGTCAGCATCCTCGCACTCCTGCCAACACCGACATCATCGCCGAGTCCAACCCTGCAGCACAGTCGATCGAGGAGATGCAAGCGACTCTGGACTTGGTCTCGGACAACATCGGCAAGGCCCAGGACCGGGCCCTGTACTACGCCAACCGACATCGACGCGATATCAGCTACGACATTGGCGACCAAGTCCTGATCGACACGACCGCGTATCACTTCAGCACGGACGACGTCACACCCTCCAAGATGCGGATGCCGTACTTGGGACCCTTCAAGATCATCGAGAAGATCGGAACGACTGGATATCGACTTCGACTCCCGAGGACCCTCCGATTTACAACCGAACTCCCCGCTTCCGCCCTCGTCCCCTACAACACACCATCGACCGACCAACTTGTGTTTGATGAACCCGGACCCAACCACAACGACGAATCAGTGTTCGAAGCGATCATTGGACACAGGATCAACCGACGACGTCGACTTCCTGGATATCGACACGAGTTCTTGCTCCGCTGGCAGGGATACGACCCATCTTACGACTCGTGGGCACCACTGGCCGAACTCTTGGATGGAGGACTCGCAGATATCCACGACTTCCTCAGCCGCAACCGCAACCTTCCGGAAATGGACACACTGATCGACCTTTGCCAAGCACAAGTGCAACGCAACTCGGGATCGAAAAATTGATGGTTTGACTTGAGCACAATTTTTCTGGGGGGGATGTCACAGATCGCTCTGCCCGCCTAGCTGCACCGTCGCACTTGTGTCACTGTTTGCGTCGCACACTTTCCTTTTCCTTTGTCCTGTGACGCCTTTCCTTTTTCCTTGCTCTCATGTTGCACACGCCGCTCTGTTTTCCCTGCATTTGTCATCGACCATGCATTAGTCAGACGCTGTGTCACCCGCATTTGTCAGCCACCGAGCATTTGTCAGACTTTCACATGTTTCTCCGGTTAGCCGTTGCTGCCTGGCTGCTGTCCCGCCGCCTCCGCTGCTTCGCCCCCGCTGCGGCAGGCTTCGCCTCCGGGACCGCCAGACAGATAAATAGCCCGCCTTCACCCGCTCATGTTTCTGGTCATCACCTTCGACCCCAGACACACTTGACTCTAGATCCTAGCCTCGCTAAGATCAATAAAACCCTTCTCTATCTTTTTCTTTTGATCTCCTCTTGATCCCGTGATCTGACAAGCTTGCTGGAACCGGGAGCGGGGAGGGCCACGAGCCTCCATGGCGTTGACGTCAACGTCCATGGGCTCAGGCATGGGTCTTGCGGGCGGGGCCGGGCGAGGCGGACGGGCTGGGACGTGATGAGACCGATGGCCGCCTGCCAGCTGCGGGTAGAACTGGCGGCCATGGTACTGGACGTTGTCGAGGTTCTCGGCAACGTCCATCATCACGTCCAGGGACTTGCGGGCATCAGGGTTGCTGGCGATGTACTCTCTGATCTTGGGCTTGAGGCCCTTCTGGAAGAGGTACATCGCATCAGCAGAGCCCAGCTCCTCAATCTGGGAGGAGAGGTCTTCAAACTCCTCGATGTAGCGGGTCACAGAACCACGCTGCACGAGAGAGTATAGCTTGTCACGGGCAATGAGTTCAGCATTGGGGCTGCCGAAGCGGCGACGGAGGCGGTCCTTGAAGTCGTCAAACACACCTTCGCTCTGCTCGTCGAACCCTTGGCGGCGGTACCAACTGTAGGAGATGGTATCTCCGACGCTGTGCTGCGCGTACTGCGCGTACTGCGCGGCGCAGTGGGTCGTGACCTGTGCTGCGCTTTGCGTTTTCACGCACCGCAGGCAGGCCACCGCAGGGTATACCTGCGGGTTGCCCCCGTTCCCCCCGTTTGTCTGGAGTTCGGTTTTATCGTGAATAAACGTAAGTGCTCCCCGAGCTCACCCGTCCGCTAGAGTAGCCTAGCACCGCCCTGTTCTGCCCCGTCCTGTCTTGTCTTGTACCCCCTCCCTCCCCGTCTTGCCCCAACGTCCCAGTAGTGGACGTTACATGGTAGCATCGGAAATCCTCGTCTTGTTTTCGTCCTGTTTGTCCTCTTTCTAGATCCTCAAGCTGGATCCCGCCTCTCTTGCCGACCGACTCTCCTCTCTGTCCCTGGAGCCTGCCCCTGCCATGAGCAACCCCCGCCCACTTCCGGAAGCCTTCCTCAAGACCTTCCGTGCCCCAGTGTTTACTGGGAAGAGCCGCTCCTCCTCTGTCAGATCACGGGATCAAGAGGAGATCAAAAGAAAAAGATAGAGAAGGGTTTTATTGATCTTAGCGAGGCTAGGATCTAGAGTCAAGTGTGTCTGGGGTCGAAGGTGATGACCAGAAACATGAGCGGGTGAAGGCGGGCTATTTATCTGTCTGGCGGTCCCGGAGGCGAAGCCTGCCGCAGCGGGGGCGAAGCAGCGGAGGCGGCGGGACAGCAGCCAGGCAGCAACGGCTAACCGGAGAAACATGTGAAAGTCTGACAAATGCTCGGTGGCTGACAAATGCGGGTGACACAGCGTCTGACTAATGCATGGTCGATGACAAATGCAGGGAAAACAGAGCGGCGTGTGCAACATGAGAGCAAGGAAAAAGGAAAGGCGTCACAGGACAAAGGAAAAGGAAAGTGTGCGACGCAAACAGTGACACAAGTGCGACGGTGCAGCTAGGCGGGCAGAGCGATCTGTGACATCCCCCCCAGAAAAATTGTGCTCAAGTCAAACCATCAATTTTTCGATCCCGAGTTGCGTTGCACTTGTGCTTGGCAAAGGTCGATCAGTGTGTCCATTTCCGGAAGGTTGCGGTTGCGGCTGAGGAAGTCGTGGATATCTGCGAGTCCTCCATCCAAGAGTTCGGCCAGTGGTGCCCACGAGTCGTAAGATGGGTCGTATCCCTGCCAGCGGAGCAAGAACTCGTGTCGATATCCAGGAAGTCGACGTCGTCGGTTGATCCTGTGTCCAATGATCGCTTCGAACACTGATTCGTCGTTGTGGTTGGGTCCGGGTTCATCAAACACAAGTTGGTCGGTCGATGGTGTGTTGTAGGGGACGAGGGCGGAAGCGGGGAGTTCGGTTGTAAATCGGAGGGTCCTCGGGAGTCGAAGTCGATATCCAGTCGTTCCGATCTTCTCGATGATCTTGAAGGGTCCCAAGTACGGCATCCGCATCTTGGAGGGTGTGACGTCGTCCGTGCTGAAGTGATACGCGGTCGTGTCGATCAGGACTTGGTCGCCAATGTCGTAGCTGATATCGCGTCGATGTCGGTTGGCGTAGTACAGGGCCCGGTCCTGGGCCTTGCCGATGTTGTCCGAGACCAAGTCCAGAGTCGCTTGCATCTCCTCGATCGACTGTGCTGCAGGGTTGGACTCGGCGATGATGTCGGTGTTGGCAGGAGTGCGAGGATGCTGACCGTGCATCAGGAAGAAGGGCGAATGTCCAGTCGAAGCTGAGCTGTGTGAGTTGAGCGCGAACTGGATGTATGGCACTTGATCGATCCAGCGGGAGCCGAGGGCCAGAGTCGAACAGCGGATGGCCTCGGCGACGGTTGCCACAAAGCGTTCGACTTGTCCGGCGGCCTCGTGGTGGTGGGCAAAGGCGATCCGGAGTTCGGTCTTGAGCAGAGTGTTAAGTCCTGTCCAGAAGGCCGACCGGAAGCGTGTGTCGTGATCCGAGATGAAAGTGCCGGCGAGTCCAAAGTGCACAAAGACATCGCGGAAGTACTGGCGGGCGACGTCTTCGGCCGAGTCGGTCTTGTTGCCAGGAACCAGGACGACGTACTTGGTGAGGGAGTCGACAAAGATCGTGATCGAGTTGAAGGTGCGTCCCGAGAGTGAGTCCGTGACAGGCGGGAGTCCGAGGATGAAGTCGAGGGCGACAGTGTCCATCTTGCGGGTGGCCACAGGGATCCGGGAGAAGTGACCGTATGCTTGTTGTCGTCGGATCTTGGCTCGCTGGCAGATGTCGCAGTGCGAGACCCACTCGGCAATGTCCTTGGACATGGCGGGCCAGTAGTAGTGTGTCGAGATGGCTTTGTAGAGCGTGTTGGTGCCGGGGTGAGCTGCACAGACAGAGTCGTGGTGGTCCTTGATGATCGAGATGCGGAGGTCCTTGCCGGGGATGCAGATGCGGGTCGAGTCGAAGTAGAGAATCCCGTGTCGAAGTGAGAAGCGGTGCAGCTGTGCCTTCATCCACGGCTTGAGTCCGTCGGTCGAGTTGTCGCGGAGGACCGAGATCAGTGCTGACAGGATCGGGTCGGAGCTGTACTGAGTGCGGATGGTGTCCAAGAGATCGTCGGGCGAGGGTCCGAGGTTGACAATCGCGTTGATGATCGAGACTTGGACGGCCTTGGAGATGGCTGTCGGTGTGCGCGAGAGCACGTCGGCGACCTTGTTCCACGAGCCGGGGATCCACTGGATCTCGAGGTCAAAGTCCAGCATCGTGTCGATGGCTCGCTGTTGGCGCTTGTTGAGGGTCTTGGAGTCGAGGATGTGCTTGAGCGCCTTCTGGTCGGTGTGGAGGAAGACTTTGCGGCCGACGAGGTAGTTCTTGAACTTGTCGAGGTGGCGGGTGATCGACAGCAGCTCGCCGTTGTAGGGCGAGTAGTTGAGTTCGGATCCGTGCAGTTTCTGCGAGTTGAAAGCGATGGGGCGCACCGTGCCGGATCCGTCCATGTCCTGCCCGATCCATCCACCAATCGATGCGCTTGACTCGGACCAGTCGGTGAAGAGGTGAATGTCCTTGTCCGGGTTGACCATGTGCAGCGACTGAGGCGAGAGCAACTTGAGCTGCTCGAAGGCGGCGATGGCGTTGTCGTCCCAGACGACGGACTTGGTCGAGTTGGCGGAGCGGGTGGTGATCAGAGTCGAGAGTGGACCGGCGAGGGCAGCGTAGCCAGGGACAAAGCTCATGATGGTGTTGGTCAAGCCGAGGAAGCTGCGGAGTTCGTGTTCGGTCGTTGGTCGCGGGTAGTTCTTGATGGCGTCGATGCGCGAGGGATGCACTTGGATGCGTCCTTCGCCGATGATGAAGCCGAGATAGGTGACGGTCGAGTTGAAGAACGAACACTTCTCGGGTCGGATCTTGAAGCCGTGTCGGTGGATCTTGTCGAGGACCAGTTCGATGTGGCGGATGTGCTGGTCCTCGTCCTCGGATGCGATCAGGATGTCGTCGATGTAGACGAACACAAAGTCGTCGATGAACTCGCGGAAGATGTCGTTCATCGCGGCTTGGAACACGGAGGGACTGTTGGCGAGGCCGAAGGGCATCACAAGCCACTCAAAGTGGCCGTACTTGGTCCTGAAGGCCGTCTTGGGGGTGTCGGCGTCGGCAATGCGGATCTGGTGGAATCCGCGTTGCAAGTCGAGCTTGGAGAAGACACGGCACTTGGACAGGCGGTCGATGATCTCGCGCATGTTGGGCAGCGCGGTGCGGTCCTTGACGGTGATCTTGTTGAGGGCGCGGAAGTCAAAGACGAGTCGGAACTTGTCGCCCTGCTTGACCCAGAAGATCGGTGCGCCGAAGGGCGAGACGGACTTGCGGATGTGGCCGATCCGGAGCAATCGGTCGAGTTCGTCTTTGAGACGAGCGAGTTCTTCGGCCGACATTTGGTAGAGCGACGACCAGGTTGGCTTGGCAGAGTCGTCGAGTTGGATGTTCATGTCGATGCCGGGTCGGTGAGGCGGGAGTTCCTTGAGTTCGTTGAAGGCATCGCGGTACTTTGCGATGATGGATCGGTGTTCGGGGGTCAGTGGTTCGAGGACACGGGCAAGTTGGGCAACGGGGTCGTAGGGTTCAACAGCAACTGTATTCAAGTCACTGCTCAGAGTACAAACATACACGGCGCCGGGAGTCGAAGCCAGTGCGTTGATCTGCTGGGTCGACATGTGGTACTGGGATCGGAGTTCGAGGGTCGTGAGTGGCATTCCGGTGTCGGGTCGCGATGCCGTCCAAGTGTGGTGCTTCCCGTCGATCGAGAACTTGATTCGGTTGGAGGGCCAGTCGATCTCGGGGTTGGTCTGGTCGAGCCAGTTCTTGCCGAGGATAACGTCCCAGGTGAGTGGCGCGGTGAAGAGGTTGATGCGGGCGTGGTAGTCGTGGATGGTGAGGTCGACGGGATCGGTGACGGAGGACGGGAAGGACTTGCCGTTGGGCATCGTGACGGCGTTGGCGGTGGTCTTGGTTCGAAGGTCGAGGGTCGAGGCGAGGGTCTCGGAGATGTGCGAGTTGGTCGCACCAGGGTCGATGAGGACGGTGATCGGGGAGCCGTTGAGGGTGGCGTCGATCACAAGCAGTCCCTTGCCGTGGTTGGCGGCAATGCGGTGGGGTTCGTCGATGAGAGAGTTGATCAGGTGAGGTCCGGTGGCGAGAGTCAATAGTTCAGCGTCGGGGGTCGGAGTCGGATGGCGGCAACTCGCCGGGTCCTTCAGAGGTCGTAGTATCCAGGGGTTGCCGCCTCGTCGTTTCCCTGATCTTCGTAGAAGGTGGCCTGGTCGGCGGTCTCGACGATGGCGTTGATGCGGGGCTGGTTCAAGGGACACTGCGAGGCGATGTGGCCGAACTTGCGGCAGCGGAAGCAGCCTCCGTTACGGCGGAGGTACTCCTTCTCGCGGTCGGTGAGCTTCTTGATCGGGCGCATGTCGACGTTGTCGAGGTCCATGGCGTTGGGGTCACGTGCGGGAGGCTGGGTCGGCTGGAAGGCGGGACGAGGAGGACGGACCATTGGGCGGAACTGCGGCTGACCAGGTGGAGCGCGGAAGAGAGGAGGTCGCTGGAACTGGAGCTCGCGGAAGGGTTGATCGCGGAACTGAGTGCGAGCGGGCTGCTGCATCAGGGGTTGCGATTGACCCATAATGGACTCGTATCGCTCGGCGAGGGCCATGGCATCTTCGAGGGTGGCTGTGTTGGAGTCAAGCTTCCATTCGACTTCGATGCGCACCCTGTGCTTGAGCTTGGTGAGGTAGCGCTGCAGGTTCTGGCGGTTGTTGCTGAAGTGGGGCAGCTCGAGGAGGAGATCGCGGAAGCGAGAGTTGAACTGCTCGACGGAGCCGGTGTGGCGCAGTGCTTCGAACTCATCCTCGGTGGTGCGCAGCGAGGTGGACGGAAGGAAGGTGTCGCGGACGAGGGACAGGACGGCGGCCGGGGTCAGGTTGTCGAGTTGCTTGCCCTGGGACCAGAGGCGCCACCAGGTCTTGGCCTTGCCCTTGAGGTTCATGGCGACGGTGGCGACAGCGGTGGCGTCATCGAGACTGTGGAAGGCAATGTACTCGGTCATTGAGAAGACAAACTCGTCAACGACAGCAGCCTTACGCTCGCCAGTGAAGGCGTCGGGGAGCGGGATCTTGGGACGCTTGAAACCGGGAGGGACCGTGGGGAGATTCGGCTGGGCAGTCAGGGCGGAGAGGACCAGGGCGCGGTCCTCGAGCGATAGTTGTTCAAGGGCCTGGAGACAGGCATTGACGGCGGGATCGACCGATGCTACCATGTCAGATCACGGGATCAAGAGGAGATCAAAAGAAAAAGATAGAGAAGGGTTTTATTGATCTTAGCGAGGCTAGGATCTAGAGTCAAGTGTGTCTGGGGTCGAAGGTGATGACCAGAAACATGAGCGGGTGAAGGCGGGCTATTTATCTGTCTGGCGGTCCCGGAGGCGAAGCCTGCCGCAGCGGGGGCGAAGCAGCGGAGGCGGCGGGACAGCAGCCAGGCAGCAACGGCTAACCGGAGAAACATGTGAAAGTCTGACAAATGCTCGGTGGCTGACAAATGCGGGTGACACAGCGTCTGACTAATGCATGGTCGATGACAAATGCAGGGAAAACAGAGCGGCGTGTGCAACATGAGAGCAAGGAAAAAGGAAAGGCGTCACAGGACAAAGGAAAAGGAAAGTGTGCGACGCAAACAGTGACACAAGTGCGACGGTGCAGCTAGGCGGGCAGAGCGATCTGTGACATCCTCGGTGGAGGACTGGCTGCAGCAACTCGAGGACTACCTCGATGCTGCCCAAGTCGCCCCCACCCACCACATCGTCGCCGCCAAGCTCTGCTTAAAGGACCAGGCGTACCGTTGGTACCGCCGCCAAGGGTTCGACGAGCAGAGCGAAGGTGTGTTTGACGACTTCAAGGACCGCCTCCGTCGCCGCTTCGGCAGCCCCAATGCTGAACTCATTGCCCGTGACAAGCTATACTCTCTCGTGCAGCGTGGTTCTGTGACCCGCTACATCGAGGAGTTTGAAGACCTCTCCTCCCAGATTGAGGAGCTGGGCTCTGCTGATGCGATGTACCTCTTCCAGAAGGGCCTCAAGCCCAAGATCAGAGAGTACATCGCCAGCAACCCTGATGCCCGCAAGTCCCTGGACGTGATGATGGACGTTGCCGAGAACCTCGACAACGTCCAGTACCATGGCCGCCAGTTCTACCCGCAGCTGGCAGGCGGCCATCGGTCTCATCACGTCCCAGCCCGTCCGCCTCGCCCGGCCCCGCCCGCAAGACCCATGCCTGAGCCCATGGACGTTGACGTCAACGCCATGGAGGCTCGTGGCCCTCCCCGCTCCCGGTTCCAGCAAGCTGCCACTGTCTCCCCCAAGGACAGACAGAAGCAGGAGGACCTCCGCCATGGTTCCTGCTTCTTCTGTCACCGACCGGGACACCAGGCCAAGGAGTGCCCCATGAAGTCGGGAAACGGCCGACCCTACTAGGTGGCTCTGGAGCCCTAGTAGGAGACCAACGCCGTGGATTGCTCAATGCAGTCCACGCGTCTCCAGAGGAAGTTCACCTCGCCCCCTCCCCCGAAGGAGAAACAAACCAAGTGTTGTGCGTCGTGCGAGAGGTGCATGGTGGCGCAAGCCGCCTGCCTCTCCACGAACGTGAAGAGAAAACCAAAATTGAAAACCAAAACAAAAAAGAAAATCAAGAACCCTTGAGGGACAGGACCGCCTGTGCCCTCACCCCTGTCAAGTCGTGTGTGTCGGATGCTTCCGACATGTGTCCGCAAGCCGTGGACGTCGTGTGCAATGGCGTGCTGACGCCGCAGGCCCCCGCAATGGCCGAACCCTATCCAAAATGTCCGAGTGGCCGTGATGAAGCCAACCAAGACCAAGTGTCGCCCGTTCCCCCAAGTCAAGTCATGGTGCAGGAGGCTGTGCAGGAGGACCATGAAGAGTCCCTGCTGTACCTCCCTGCCACCGTCCAAGGTCACACCGTCCGAATGATGGTGGACTCTGGAGCAAGCTGCAACTTTGTCAGCAGACGCTTGCTCCAGGAGCTCAACATACATGCAACCAAGAAGAAGTCGCCGATGAGTGTGGCGCTTGCAGACGATCGTGTGCAGCAGTGCACACACCAAGTGGTCCTGCGAGTGGCCCTCCATCCCAAGTACCATCCTGTCCTGTTGTTCCAAGTGATCGACACCAAGTTCGATGCCATCCTCGGCATGAGCTGGCTTGCTCGTGCCGAGCCGACTCCAGTCGTCGACTGGAAAGGCCGCACTGTCCGTGTTGGCCCTGACATTGTCCTGCAGGGCATGGCCTCACCCAACATGCCACCTCTCCTCTCAGCCATGCAATTCAAGAGGCTGATCAAGAAGGACACGTCGTTCCTCTGTGTCGTGCGTGAGGTCGACGACACCGACCAAGCCGGTCCCGGTCCCCCGCCTGTGGTGACCAAGCTGCTCGACGAGTACAAGGACGTATTCCCCGACCAGTTGCCACAATGCCTGCCACCCCAACGCACCGTCGATCATCGCATCGACATCGAACCAGGCTCGTCGCCTCCGTCAAGACCGACGTACCAACTGTCGCTGACGGAGATGGACGAACTCAAGCGCCAGTTGGATGACCTCCTCGCCCATGGGTTCATCCGCCCGAGCCAGTCACCGTATGGTGCACCAGTGCTCTTTGTCAAGAAGAAAGAAGGTGATCTCAGGATGTGCGTCGACTATCGCGCACTAAACAAACAGACCATCAAGAACACCTACCCGTTGCCCAGGATCGACGAGTTGATGGATCGTCTGAGTGGAGCAAAGGTCTTTAGCAAGATAGACCTCCGCTCAGGCTACCATCAGATCCGCATCCACGAGGATGATGTCCACAAGACCGCCTTCAGGACTCGCTACGGACTGTACGAGTTCCTAGTGCTGCCGTTCGGATTGACGAACGCACCTGCCACGTTCATGCAGCTGATGAACGATGTGTTCCGCCAAGAGCTCGACAACTCTGTCATCGTGTACCTGGATGATATCCTTGTGTACAGCAAGGATGAAGCGACCCATGAAGGTCATGTCGCCCGCGTGCTGGCCAAGCTACGCGAGCACAAGTTGTATGCCAAACTGTCCAAGTGTGAGTTCTTCAAGAATCAAGTCCCGTTCCTGGGACACGTTGTCTCAGGAAGAGGAATCGAAGTCGACCCCGCCAAGGTCAAGTCTGTGGTCGAGTGGCCGCCGCTCGCATGCGTCTCTGACGTGCAGTCGTTTCTCGGTCTCGTCAACTACTACCGCCGATTCATCCCCGATCTGGCGCGCACTGCCGGTCCACTCACAGACCTACTCCGCAAAGAGTGCCCCTTCGTGTGGGACCACCCACAACGCCAAGCGTTCGAGACCCTCAAGCACGCCTTGACGAACGCTCCTGTCCTCGCTGTGTTCGACCCGAACACGGATGTCTCCGTGCACACCGACGCCTCCGACTTTGCGGTGGGAGCTGTTTTGATGCAGGAGGGAAGGCCCGTTGCCTTCGAGTCGCGCAAACTGTCCCAACACGAGATCAACTATCCCGTGCACGAGAAGGAGCAGCTTGCGATCATCTACGCGCTGCAGAAGTTCCGAGTGTACCTCCACGGTACCGCCAAGCCCTTCAAGATTGTGACGGACCACCAGTCACTGCGTTACCTCGACACCAAGAAGAACCTGAGCCGACGCCAAGCGCGATGGATGGAGTTCCTCGCCGAGTACAACTACGAGGTTGTATACCAGAAAGGCAAACTCAATGTGGTGCCTGACGCACTGTCCCGACGCCCCGACTACCAATTGGCGTCACTGTACGAGTCGACTGTCAGTGTCGACAACACGATGCTTGTCAGATCACGGGATCAAGAGGAGATCAAAAGAAAAAGATAGAGAAGGGTTTTATTGATCTTAGCGAGGCTAGGATCTAGAGTCAAGTGTGTCTGGGGTCGAAGGTGATGACCAGAAACATGAGCGGGTGAAGGCGGGCTATTTATCTGTCTGGCGGTCCCGGAGGCGAAGCCTGCCGCAGCGGGGGCGAAGCAGCGGAGGCGGCGGGACAGCAGCCAGGCAGCAACGGCTAACCGGAGAAACATGTGAAAGTCTGACAAATGCTCGGTGGCTGACAAATGCGGGTGACACAGCGTCTGACTAATGCATGGTCGATGACAAATGCAGGGAAAACAGAGCGGCGTGTGCAACATGAGAGCAAGGAAAAAGGAAAGGCGTCACAGGACAAAGGAAAAGGAAAGTGTGCGACGCAAACAGTGACACAAGTGCGACGGTGCAGCTAGGCGGGCAGAGCGATCTGTGACATCCCCCCCAGAAAAATTGTGCTCAAGTCAAACCATCAATTTTTCGATCCCGAGTTGCGTTGCACTTGTGCTTGGCAAAGGTCGATCAGTGTGTCCATTTCCGGAAGGTTGCGGTTGCGGCTGAGGAAGTCGTGGATATCTGCGAGTCCTCCATCCAAGAGTTCGGCCAGTGGTGCCCACGAGTCGTAAGATGGGTCGTATCCCTGCCAGCGGAGCAAGAACTCGTGTCGATATCCAGGAAGTCGACGTCGTCGGTTGATCCTGTGTCCAATGATCGCTTCGAACACTGATTCGTCGTTGTGGTTGGGTCCGGGTTCATCAAACACAAGTTGGTCGGTCGATGGTGTGTTGTAGGGGACGAGGGCGGAAGCGGGGAGTTCGGTTGTAAATCGGAGGGTCCTCGGGAGTCGAAGTCGATATCCAGTCGTTCCGATCTTCTCGATGATCTTGAAGGGTCCCAAGTACGGCATCCGCATCTTGGAGGGTGTGACGTCGTCCGTGCTGAAGTGATACGCGGTCGTGTCGATCAGGACTTGGTCGCCAATGTCGTAGCTGATATCGCGTCGATGTCGGTTGGCGTAGTACAGGGCCCGGTCCTGGGCCTTGCCGATGTTGTCCGAGACCAAGTCCAGAGTCGCTTGCATCTCCTCGATCGACTGTGCTGCAGGGTTGGACTCGGCGATGATGTCGGTGTTGGCAGGAGTGCGAGGATGCTGACCGTGCATCAGGAAGAAGGGCGAATGTCCAGTCGAAGCTGAGCTGTGTGAGTTGAGCGCGAACTGGATGTATGGCACTTGATCGATCCAGCGGGAGCCGAGGGCCAGAGTCGAACAGCGGATGGCCTCGGCGACGGTTGCCACAAAGCGTTCGACTTGTCCGGCGGCCTCGTGGTGGTGGGCAAAGGCGATCCGGAGTTCGGTCTTGAGCAGAGTGTTAAGTCCTGTCCAGAAGGCCGACCGGAAGCGTGTGTCGTGATCCGAGATGAAAGTGCCGGCGAGTCCAAAGTGCACAAAGACATCGCGGAAGTACTGGCGGGCGACGTCTTCGGCCGAGTCGGTCTTGTTGCCAGGAACCAGGACGACGTACTTGGTGAGGGAGTCGACAAAGATCGTGATCGAGTTGAAGGTGCGTCCCGAGAGTGAGTCCGTGACAGGCGGGAGTCCGAGGATGAAGTCGAGGGCGACAGTGTCCATCTTGCGGGTGGCCACAGGGATCCGGGAGAAGTGACCGTATGCTTGTTGTCGTCGGATCTTGGCTCGCTGGCAGATGTCGCAGTGCGAGACCCACTCGGCAATGTCCTTGGACATGGCGGGCCAGTAGTAGTGTGTCGAGATGGCTTTGTAGAGCGTGTTGGTGCCGGGGTGAGCTGCACAGACAGAGTCGTGGTGGTCCTTGATGATCGAGATGCGGAGGTCCTTGCCGGGGATGCAGATGCGGGTCGAGTCGAAGTAGAGAATCCCGTGTCGAAGTGAGAAGCGGTGCAGCTGTGCCTTCATCCACGGCTTGAGTCCGTCGGTCGAGTTGTCGCGGAGGACCGAGATCAGTGCTGACAGGATCGGGTCGGAGCTGTACTGAGTGCGGATGGTGTCCAAGAGATCGTCGGGCGAGGGTCCGAGGTTGACAATCGCGTTGATGATCGAGACTTGGACGGCCTTGGAGATGGCTGTCGGTGTGCGCGAGAGCACGTCGGCGACCTTGTTCCACGAGCCGGGGATCCACTGGATCTCGAGGTCAAAGTCCAGCATCGTGTCGATGGCTCGCTGTTGGCGCTTGTTGAGGGTCTTGGAGTCGAGGATGTGCTTGAGCGCCTTCTGGTCGGTGTGGAGGAAGACTTTGCGGCCGACGAGGTAGTTCTTGAACTTGTCGAGGTGGCGGGTGATCGACAGCAGCTCGCCGTTGTAGGGCGAGTAGTTGAGTTCGGATCCGTGCAGTTTCTGCGAGTTGAAAGCGATGGGGCGCACCGTGCCGGATCCGTCCATGTCCTGCCCGATCCATCCACCAATCGATGCGCTTGACTCGGACCAGTCGGTGAAGAGGTGAATGTCCTTGTCCGGGTTGACCATGTGCAGCGACTGAGGCGAGAGCAACTTGAGCTGCTCGAAGGCGGCGATGGCGTTGTCGTCCCAGACGACGGACTTGGTCGAGTTGGCGGAGCGGGTGGTGATCAGAGTCGAGAGTGGACCGGCGAGGGCAGCGTAGCCAGGGACAAAGCTCATGATGGTGTTGGTCAAGCCGAGGAAGCTGCGGAGTTCGTGTTCGGTCGTTGGTCGCGGGTAGTTCTTGATGGCGTCGATGCGCGAGGGATGCACTTGGATGCGTCCTTCGCCGATGATGAAGCCGAGATAGGTGACGGTCGAGTTGAAGAACGAACACTTCTCGGGTCGGATCTTGAAGCCGTGTCGGTGGATCTTGTCGAGGACCAGTTCGATGTGGCGGATGTGCTGGTCCTCGTCCTCGGATGCGATCAGGATGTCGTCGATGTAGACGAACACAAAGTCGTCGATGAACTCGCGGAAGATGTCGTTCATCGCGGCTTGGAACACGGAGGGACTGTTGGCGAGGCCGAAGGGCATCACAAGCCACTCAAAGTGGCCGTACTTGGTCCTGAAGGCCGTCTTGGGGGTGTCGGCGTCGGCAATGCGGATCTGGTGGAATCCGCGTTGCAAGTCGAGCTTGGAGAAGACACGGCACTTGGACAGGCGGTCGATGATCTCGCGCATGTTGGGCAGCGCGGTGCGGTCCTTGACGGTGATCTTGTTGAGGGCGCGGAAGTCAAAGACGAGTCGGAACTTGTCGCCCTGCTTGACCCAGAAGATCGGTGCGCCGAAGGGCGAGACGGACTTGCGGATGTGGCCGATCCGGAGCAATCGGTCGAGTTCGTCTTTGAGACGAGCGAGTTCTTCGGCCGACATTTGGTAGAGCGACGACCAGGTTGGCTTGGCAGAGTCGTCGAGTTGGATGTTCATGTCGATGCCGGGTCGGTGAGGCGGGAGTTCCTTGAGTTCGTTGAAGGCATCGCGGTACTTTGCGATGATGGATCGGTGTTCGGGGGTCAGTGGTTCGAGGACACGGGCAAGTTGGGCAACGGGGTCGTAGGGTTCAACAGCAACTGTATTCAAGTCACTGCTCAGAGTACAAACATACACGGCGCCGGGAGTCGAAGCCAGTGCGTTGATCTGCTGGGTCGACATGTGGTACTGGGATCGGAGTTCGAGGGTCGTGAGTGGCATTCCGGTGTCGGGTCGCGATGCCGTCCAAGTGTGGTGCTTCCCGTCGATCGAGAACTTGATTCGGTTGGAGGGCCAGTCGATCTCGGGGTTGGTCTGGTCGAGCCAGTTCTTGCCGAGGATAACGTCCCAGGTGAGTGGCGCGGTGAAGAGGTTGATGCGGGCGTGGTAGTCGTGGATGGTGAGGTCGACGGGATCGGTGACGGAGGACGGGAAGGACTTGCCGTTGGGCATCGTGACGGCGTTGGCGGTGGTCTTGGTTCGAAGGTCGAGGGTCGAGGCGAGGGTCTCGGAGATGTGCGAGTTGGTCGCACCAGGGTCGATGAGGACGGTGATCGGGGAGCCGTTGAGGGTGGCGTCGATCACAAGCAGTCCCTTGCCGTGGTTGGCGGCAATGCGGTGGGGTTCGTCGATGAGAGAGTTGATCAGGTGAGGTCCGGTGGCGAGAGTCAATAGTTCAGCGTCGGGGGTCGGAGTCGGATGGCGGCAACTCGCCGGGTCCTTCAGAGGTCGTAGTATCCAGGGGTTGCCGCCTCGTCGTTTCCCTGATCTTCGTAGAAGGTGGCCTGGTCGGCGGTCTCGACGATGGCGTTGATGCGGGGCTGGTTCAAGGGACACTGCGAGGCGATGTGGCCGAACTTGCGGCAGCGGAAGCAGCCTCCGTTACGGCGGAGGTACTCCTTCTCGCGGTCGGTGAGCTTCTTGATCGGGCGCATGTCGACGTTGTCGAGGTCCATGGCGTTGGGGTCACGTGCGGGAGGCTGGGTCGGCTGGAAGGCGGGACGAGGAGGACGGACCATTGGGCGGAACTGCGGCTGACCAGGTGGAGCGCGGAAGAGAGGAGGTCGCTGGAACTGGAGCTCGCGGAAGGGTTGATCGCGGAACTGAGTGCGAGCGGGCTGCTGCATCAGGGGTTGCGATTGACCCATAATGGACTCGTATCGCTCGGCGAGGGCCATGGCATCTTCGAGGGTGGCTGTGTTGGAGTCAAGCTTCCATTCGACTTCGATGCGCACCCTGTGCTTGAGCTTGGTGAGGTAGCGCTGCAGGTTCTGGCGGTTGTTGCTGAAGTGGGGCAGCTCGAGGAGGAGATCGCGGAAGCGAGAGTTGAACTGCTCGACGGAGCCGGTGTGGCGCAGTGCTTCGAACTCATCCTCGGTGGTGCGCAGCGAGGTGGACGGAAGGAAGGTGTCGCGGACGAGGGACAGGACGGCGGCCGGGGTCAGGTTGTCGAGTTGCTTGCCCTGGGACCAGAGGCGCCACCAGGTCTTGGCCTTGCCCTTGAGGTTCATGGCGACGGTGGCGACAGCGGTGGCGTCATCGAGACTGTGGAAGGCAATGTACTCGGTCATTGAGAAGACAAACTCGTCAACGACAGCAGCCTTACGCTCGCCAGTGAAGGCGTCGGGGAGCGGGATCTTGGGACGCTTGAAACCGGGAGGGACCGTGGGGAGATTCGGCTGGGCAGTCAGGGCGGAGAGGACCAGGGCGCGGTCCTCGAGCGATAGTTGTTCAAGGGCCTGGAGACAGGCATTGACGGCGGGATCGACCGATGCTACCATGTCAGATCACGGGATCAAGAGGAGATCAAAAGAAAAAGATAGAGAAGGGTTTTATTGATCTTAGCGAGGCTAGGATCTAGAGTCAAGTGTGTCTGGGGTCGAAGGTGATGACCAGAAACATGAGCGGGTGAAGGCGGGCTATTTATCTGTCTGGCGGTCCCGGAGGCGAAGCCTGCCGCAGCGGGGGCGAAGCAGCGGAGGCGGCGGGACAGCAGCCAGGCAGCAACGGCTAACCGGAGAAACATGTGAAAGTCTGACAAATGCTCGGTGGCTGACAAATGCGGGTGACACAGCGTCTGACTAATGCATGGTCGATGACAAATGCAGGGAAAACAGAGCGGCGTGTGCAACATGAGAGCAAGGAAAAAGGAAAGGCGTCACAGGACAAAGGAAAAGGAAAGTGTGCGACGCAAACAGTGACACAAGTGCGACGGTGCAGCTAGGCGGGCAGAGCGATCTGTGACAATGCTGGATGTTGTCCGAGACAACATCGCCAACGACAAACAGTTCGGAGAACTGTTCCGAAAGGTGTCTAAGCTCCCCAAGGACGACGAATCATCCGAGTACACAGTGCGTGATGGCCTGCTCCTCCTGAAGAAGGACAGCCGTGTCTGTGTGCCGGACATTCCGTCGTTGAAGACCAAGTTGCTCCAAGAGGTCCACGACTCGCCCCTCGCTGGACACTTTGGAGTCGAGAAGACATACGACCGACTGGCCAAAGTCGCATACTGGCCTGGAATGAAGCGCACCGTCGAGAAGTACATCGAGTCCTGCCATACCTGCAAGATGGTCAAGTCACGCACGACCCGAGAGCAAGGATTGCTGCAACCCCTGCCTGTTCCCGACCGCCCCTGGACCAGCATGTCCATGGATCTCATCACGCATCTACCGACGACCAAGTTGGACCACGATGCAATCGCTGTCTTTGTCGACAGGTTCAGCAAGATGGCACACTTTGTGCCGTGCCAGACGACATGCTCCGCGCCTGACCTTGCACTGCTGTTCTTCAAGCATGTGTTCAAGCACCACGGCCTCCCAAAGTCCATCGTCAGTGATCGAGACCCCCGATTCACCTCCTTGTTTTGGACAAGTCTGTTCGACCATCTCGGCACCAAGCTGAACATGTCAACCTCGCACCACCAACAAACGGATGGACAGTCCGAGCGGACGATCCGCACCCTCGAGCAATACCTGAGGACATACGCCTCGACCAGCCAAGACGACTGGGACATACAGCTGAGTCATGCAGAGTTTGCATACAACACCGCCAAGTCGAGCACAACTGGCTTGAGCCCCTTTGAGGCGCTCTACGGATTCCAGCCTGATGTTCCCACCTCCTTGACACTGACCGAGTCCACGGCTGGATTGCCTCCCAAACCAAGTGCCTTTGTCAAAGATCATCAAGTCCGACACAAGATGATCGCCGACGCGCTCACGGATGCGCAACAAGTGATGGCGAAGTACTACGACCGCCGACACCAGGATGTCTCCTTTGAAGTTGGAGACCTTGTCTACCTGGACGCCGACAACATCAAGGTCCCCGAAGCCCAGTCAAAGAAGTTGTTGCCCAAGTACCGAGGACCGTTCAAGATAGCGGCCCGACCCAGTCCCCTCAACTACCTGTTGGACTTGCCACCTGGAAGCAAGCTCCATCCTGTCTTCCATGTGTCCAAGCTGCGTCGCCACACGACCCGCAGTCCAGCACAGTTCCCCGACGCCGACGAAGGTGTCCCGGACGACGCACCACTGGAAGACGACCTCGGACAATACTATACTCAAGAATATGAAGTCGAAAGGATCGTGAGGCACAAGAAAGTGGCTGATGGGTCACTTCGGTTTTATGTCAAGTGGGTTGGTTACCCACACTCGGGCAACACATGGCAAACACTGGAGGACTTGTCCCATGCACCCGAGGAGCTGAGTAAATACGGTAAACACCTCGAGGAGCCCCAAATAAAGAGCACACGCAGGGCTCCTCGCAGGAAGCCTTCTTAAGTGTGGGAGTGTAGGAGATGGTATCTCCGACGCTGTGCTGCGCGTACTGCGCGTACTGCGCGGCGCAGTGGGTCGTGACCTGTGCTGCGCTTTGCGTTTTCACGCACCGCAGGCAGGCCACCGCAGGGTATACCTGCGGGTTGCCCCCGTTCCCCCCGTTTGTCTGGAGTTCGGTTTTATCGTGAATAAACGTAAGTGCTCCCCGAGCTCACCCGTCCGCTAGAGTAGCCTAGCACCGCCCTGTTCTGCCCCGTCCTGTCTTGTCTTGTACCCCCTCCCTCCCCGTCTTGCCCCAACGTCCCAGTAGTGGACGTTACACCAACGGTACGCCTGGTCCTTTAAGCAGAGCTTGGCGGCGACGATGTGGTGGGTGGGGGCGACTTGGGCAGCATCGAGGTAGTCCTCGAGTTGCTGCAGCCAGTCCTCCACCGAGGAGGAGCGGCTCTTCCCAGTAAACACTGGGGCACGGAAGGTCTTGAGGAAGGCTTCCGGAAGTGGGCGGGGGTTGCTCATGGCAGGGGCAGGCTCCAGGGACAGAGAGGAGAGTCGGTCGGCAAGAGAGGCGGGATCCAGCTTGAGGATCTAGAAAGAGGACAAACAGGACGAAAACAAGACGAGGATTTCCGATGCTACCATGTAACGTCCACTACTGGGACGTTGGGGCAAGACGGGGAGGGAGGGGGTACAAGACAAGACAGGACGGGGCAGAACAGGGCGGTGCTAGGCTACTCTAGCGGACGGGTGAGCTCGGGGAGCACTTACGTTTATTCACGATAAAACCGAACTCCAGACAAACGGGGGGAACGGGGGCAACCCGCAGGTATACCCTGCGGTGGCCTGCCTGCGGTGCGTGAAAACGCAAAGCGCAGCACAGGTCACGACCCACTGCGCCGCGCAGTACGCGCAGTACGCGCAGCACAGCGTCGGAGATACCATCTCCTACAGTTGGACTACCAGCGCATTGGACCCTACAAGATCGTCGAAGCCATCGGTTCCCTCGCCTTCCGCCTCGACCTTCCAAAGGATCTCAAGATCCATCCGGTGTTCCATGTCTCCCTCCTTGAGGCCCACAAGTCGAACACCCTCCCCGGCCGCATCCAAGACCCTCCTCCGCCAGTCCGCGTCAACGACCACTTGGAGTATGAAGTCCAGGAGATCCTCGACTCCAAGATGGTCCGCGGTAAGTTGAGCTATTTCGTTGATTGGAAGGGCTACTCGACTGATCATCGCAGCTGGGAGCCCGCCAACTACGTTAACGCTCCCGACAAGATAGCCGACTTCCACCGCCGGTACCCCGACAAGCCTGGACTTATTGTTCGTAGGAGTGGCCGTAGTTTGGGGAGGGATGATGTGATGATCATGCACGTTGGGAACACGTGTGGACTGCTGCGCGTGATGCACCGTGAGTCATGTTTGTTTGTCTTGGCGTGTATTCCCTGATTGACTGGCGCCGATGACTCTTACTTCGCCTCCGACTGCGCTGTGCTTCGCCCCTCTCGCTGGATGCTCCGCCTCCCTCGCACCCCCTTCTCGTCCCTCGTTTGTTGCTCAATCGAGGAGTTCGTGGTAGTGAAGTGTTCGCAGTGGGCTTGATTTACGAATTCTGTCACAGATCGCTCTGCCCGCCTAGCTGCACCGTCGCACTTGTGTCACTGTTTGCGTCGCACACTTTCCTTTTCCTTTGTCCTGTGACGCCTTTCCTTTTTCCTTGCTCTCATGTTGCACACGCCGCTCTGTTTTCCCTGCATTTGTCATCGACCATGCATTAGTCAGACGCTGTGTCACCCGCATTTGTCAGCCACCGAGCATTTGTCAGACTTTCACATGTTTCTCCGGTTAGCCGTTGCTGCCTGGCTGCTGTCCCGCCGCCTCCGCTGCTTCGCCCCCGCTGCGGCAGGCTTCGCCTCCGGGACCGCCAGACAGATAAATAGCCCGCCTTCACCCGCTCATGTTTCTGGTCATCACCTTCGACCCCAGACACACTTGACTCTAGATCCTAGCCTCGCTAAGATCAATAAAACCCTTCTCTATCTTTTTCTTTTGATCTCCTCTTGATCCCGTGATCTGACATGGTAGCATCGGACGATCCCGCCGTCAATGCCTGTCTCCAGGCCCTTGAACAACTATCGCTCGAGGACCGCGCCCTGGTCCTCTCCGCCCTGACTGCCCAGCCGAATCTCCCCACGGTCCCTCCCGGTTTCAAGCGTCCCAAGATCCCGCTCCCCGACGCCTTCACTGGCGAGCGTAAGGCTGCTGTCGTTGACGAGTTTGTCTTCTCAATGACCGAGTACATTGCCTTCCACAGTCTCGATGACGCCACCGCTGTCGCCACCGTCGCCATGAACCTCAAGGGCAAGGCCAAGACCTGGTGGCGCCTCTGGTCCCAGGGCAAGCAACTCGACAACCTGACCCCGGCCGCCGTCCTGTCCCTCGTCCGCGACACCTTCCTTCCGTCCACCTCGCTGCGCACCACCGAGGATGAGTTCGAAGCACTGCGCCACACCGGCTCCGTCGAGCAGTTCAACTCTCGCTTCCGCGATCTCCTCCTCGAGCTGCCCCACTTCAGCAACAACCGCCAGAACCTGCAGCGCTACCTCACCAAGCTCAAGCACAGGGTGCGCATCGAAGTCGAATGGAAGCTTGACTCCAACACAGCCACCCTCGAAGATGCCATGGCCCTCGCCGAGCGATACGAGTCCATTATGGGTCAATCGCAACCCCTGATGCAGCAGCCCGCTCGCACTCAGTTCCGCGATCAACCCTTCCGCGAGCTCCAGTTCCAGCGACCTCCTCTCTTCCGCGCTCCACCTGGTCAGCCGCAGTTCCGCCCAATGGTCCGTCCTCCTCGTCCCGCCTTCCAGCCGACCCAGCCTCCCGCACGTGACCCCAACGCCATGGACCTCGACAACGTCGACATGCGCCCGATCAAGAAGCTCACCGACCGCGAGAAGGAGTACCTCCGCCGTAACGGAGGCTGCTTCCGCTGCCGCAAGTTCGGCCACATCGCCTCGCAGTGTCCCTTGAACCAGCCCCGCATCAACGCCATCGTCGAGACCGCCGACCAGGCCACCTTCTACGAAGATCAGGGAAACGACGAGGCGGCAACCCCTGGATACTACGACCTCTGAAGGACCCGGCGAGTTGCCGCCATCCGACTCCGACCCCCGACGCTGAACTATTGACTCTCGCCACCGGACCTCACCTGATCAACTCTCTCATCGACGAACCCCACCGCATTGCCGCCAACCACGGCAAGGGACTGCTTGTGATCGACGCCACCCTCAACGGCTCCCCGATCACCGTCCTCATCGACCCTGGTGCGACCAACTCGCACATCTCCGAGACCCTCGCCTCGACCCTCGACCTTCGAACCAAGACCACCGCCAACGCCGTCACGATGCCCAACGGCAAGTCCTTCCCGTCCTCCGTCACCGATCCCGTCGACCTCACCATCCACGACTACCACGCCCGCATCAACCTCTTCACCGCGCCACTCACCTGGGACGTTATCCTCGGCAAGAACTGGCTCGACCAGACCAACCCCGAGATCGACTGGCCCTCCAACCGAATCAAGTTCTCGATCGACGGGAAGCACCACACTTGGACGGCATCGCGACCCGACACCGGAATGCCACTCACGACCCTCGAACTCCGATCCCAGTACCACATGTCGACCCAGCAGATCAACGCACTGGCTTCGACTCCCGGCGCCGTGTATGTTTGTACTCTGAGCAGTGACTTGAATACAGTTGCTGTTGAACCCTACGACCCCGTTGCCCAACTTGCCCGTGTCCTCGAACCACTGACCCCCGAACACCGATCCATCATCGCAAAGTACCGCGATGCCTTCAACGAACTCAAGGAACTCCCGCCTCACCGACCCGGCATCGACATGAACATCCGACTCGACGACTCTGCCAAGCCAACCTGGTCGTCGCTCTACCAAATGTCGGCCGAAGAACTCGCTCGTCTCAAAGACGAACTCGACCGATTGCTCCGGATCGGCCACATCCGCAAGTCCGTCTCGCCCTTCGGCGCACCGATCTTCTGGGTCAAGCAGGGCGACAAGTTCCGACTCGTCTTTGACTTCCGCGCCCTCAACAAGATCACCGTCAAGGACCGCACCGCGCTGCCCAACATGCGCGAGATCATCGACCGCCTGTCCAAGTGCCGTGTCTTCTCCAAGCTCGACTTGCAACGCGGATTCCACCAGATCCGCATTGCCGACGCCGACACCCCCAAGACGGCCTTCAGGACCAAGTACGGCCACTTTGAGTGGCTTGTGATGCCCTTCGGCCTCGCCAACAGTCCCTCCGTGTTCCAAGCCGCGATGAACGACATCTTCCGCGAGTTCATCGACGACTTTGTGTTCGTCTACATCGACGACATCCTGATCGCATCCGAGGACGAGGACCAGCACATCCGCCACATCGAACTGGTCCTCGACAAGATCCACCGACACGGCTTCAAGATCCGACCCGAGAAGTGTTCGTTCTTCAACTCGACCGTCACCTATCTCGGCTTCATCATCGGCGAAGGACGCATCCAAGTGCATCCCTCGCGCATCGACGCCATCAAGAACTACCCGCGACCAACGACCGAACACGAACTCCGCAGCTTCCTCGGCTTGACCAACACCATCATGAGCTTTGTCCCTGGCTACGCTGCCCTCGCCGGTCCACTCTCGACTCTGATCACCACCCGCTCCGCCAACTCGACCAAGTCCGTCGTCTGGGACGACAACGCCATCGCCGCCTTCGAGCAGCTCAAGTTGCTCTCGCCTCAGTCGCTGCACATGGTCAACCCGGACAAGGACATTCACCTCTTCACCGACTGGTCCGAGTCAAGCGCATCGATTGGTGGATGGATCGGGCAGGACATGGACGGATCCGGCACGGTGCGCCCCATCGCTTTCAACTCGCAGAAACTGCACGGATCCGAACTCAACTACTCGCCCTACAACGGCGAGCTGCTGTCGATCACCCGCCACCTCGACAAGTTCAAGAACTACCTCGTCGGCCGCAAAGTCTTCCTCCACACCGACCAGAAGGCGCTCAAGCACATCCTCGACTCCAAGACCCTCAACAAGCGCCAACAGCGAGCCATCGACACGATGCTGGACTTTGACCTCGAGATCCAGTGGATCCCCGGCTCGTGGAACAAGGTCGCCGACGTGCTCTCGCGCACACCGACAGCCATCTCCAAGGCCGTCCAAGTCTCGATCATCAACGCGATTGTCAACCTCGGACCCTCGCCCGACGATCTCTTGGACACCATCCGCACTCAGTACAGCTCCGACCCGATCCTGTCAGCACTGATCTCGGTCCTCCGCGACAACTCGACCGACGGACTCAAGCCGTGGATGAAGGCACAGCTGCACCGCTTCTCACTTCGACACGGGATTCTCTACTTCGACTCGACCCGCATCTGCATCCCCGGCAAGGACCTCCGCATCTCGATCATCAAGGACCACCACGACTCTGTCTGTGCAGCTCACCCCGGCACCAACACGCTCTACAAGGCCATCTCGACACACTACTACTGGCCCGCCATGTCCAAGGACATTGCCGAGTGGGTCTCGCACTGCGACATCTGCCAGCGAGCCAAGATCCGACGACAACAAGCATACGGTCACTTCTCCCGGATCCCTGTGGCCACCCGCAAGATGGACACTGTCGCCCTCGACTTCATCCTCGGACTCCCGCCTGTCACGGACTCACTCTCGGGACGCACCTTCAACTCGATCACGATCTTTGTCGACTCCCTCACCAAGTACGTCGTCCTGGTTCCTGGCAACAAGACCGACTCGGCCGAAGACGTCGCCCGCCAGTACTTCCGCGATGTCTTTGTGCACTTTGGACTCGCCGGCACTTTCATCTCGGATCACGACACACGCTTCCGGTCGGCCTTCTGGACAGGACTTAACACTCTGCTCAAGACCGAACTCCGGATCGCCTTTGCCCACCACCACGAGGCCGCCGGACAAGTCGAACGCTTTGTGGCAACCGTCGCCGAGGCCATCCGCTGTTCGACTCTGGCCCTCGGCTCCCGCTGGATCGATCAAGTGCCATACATCCAGTTCGCGCTCAACTCACACAGCTCAGCTTCGACTGGACATTCGCCCTTCTTCCTGATGCACGGTCAGCATCCTCGCACTCCTGCCAACACCGACATCATCGCCGAGTCCAACCCTGCAGCACAGTCGATCGAGGAGATGCAAGCGACTCTGGACTTGGTCTCGGACAACATCGGCAAGGCCCAGGACCGGGCCCTGTACTACGCCAACCGACATCGACGCGATATCAGCTACGACATTGGCGACCAAGTCCTGATCGACACGACCGCGTATCACTTCAGCACGGACGACGTCACACCCTCCAAGATGCGGATGCCGTACTTGGGACCCTTCAAGATCATCGAGAAGATCGGAACGACTGGATATCGACTTCGACTCCCGAGGACCCTCCGATTTACAACCGAACTCCCCGCTTCCGCCCTCGTCCCCTACAACACACCATCGACCGACCAACTTGTGTTTGATGAACCCGGACCCAACCACAACGACGAATCAGTGTTCGAAGCGATCATTGGACACAGGATCAACCGACGACGTCGACTTCCTGGATATCGACACGAGTTCTTGCTCCGCTGGCAGGGATACGACCCATCTTACGACTCGTGGGCACCACTGGCCGAACTCTTGGATGGAGGACTCGCAGATATCCACGACTTCCTCAGCCGCAACCGCAACCTTCCGGAAATGGACACACTGATCGACCTTTGCCAAGCACAAGTGCAACGCAACTCGGGATCGAAAAATTGATGGTTTGACTTGAGCACAATTTTTCTGGGGGGGATGTCACAGATCGCTCTGCCCGCCTAGCTGCACCGTCGCACTTGTGTCACTGTTTGCGTCGCACACTTTCCTTTTCCTTTGTCCTGTGACGCCTTTCCTTTTTCCTTGCTCTCATGTTGCACACGCCGCTCTGTTTTCCCTGCATTTGTCATCGACCATGCATTAGTCAGACGCTGTGTCACCCGCATTTGTCAGCCACCGAGCATTTGTCAGACTTTCACATGTTTCTCCGGTTAGCCGTTGCTGCCTGGCTGCTGTCCCGCCGCCTCCGCTGCTTCGCCCCCGCTGCGGCAGGCTTCGCCTCCGGGACCGCCAGACAGATAAATAGCCCGCCTTCACCCGCTCATGTTTCTGGTCATCACCTTCGACCCCAGACACACTTGACTCTAGATCCTAGCCTCGCTAAGATCAATAAAACCCTTCTCTATCTTTTTCTTTTGATCTCCTCTTGATCCCGTGATCTGACAAATTCCGTGGAAACATGTCTACATCAGACGACGGTGTAACGGGGATGGGAACTGGGCTGGGACTGGACCTGGGCTGGGACTGAACTGGGATCGGGCTGGGACTGGTTTTACTGGCGTTGTCTGCCTGGAGTTTATTTGTTAAGCTCAAGGGCATCCTATTTATCGACCCTCCTCTCGCGGTCCGCAGGCGGTGAGCTGGTGCCTGCGGTCGGCGGGCGTGGCTGCGGAAGGTGCGGATGCCTGCGGACGAGGCTGCGGAGCGGAGTTGGCAGAGTCATCGGCGGCCTTGCTGCGCTCTGTCACATCACCCCTTCTTTAAAGTCACCTCTTAGCGGCCTTGTTGGTTCTCTGGCTCTCGTTGCTGCCTCGGGGTTTGTTCGGGTACTTCTTGTGGAACTGATGTACGATTAGCGGTGCGCTTATGCAGTTTCGTTCAGGTTCCCATGAATCCTCTTCGTGGCCGTAACCTTTCCAGCGTACCAAGTACTCGATACCTTTGCCTCGCTTGCGTGAATCGAGTATCTCCTCGACCTCAAATTCCTCATGTCCTTCGACGTTGATTGGCGGAGGAGGTGGTGTATGTCGGCCTGGAATTTCGTTGTCAGTTACGGGTTCCAACAAGGACGTGTGGAATACTGGATGTATCTTGCTCATGCTCTTGGGGAGCTTAAGCTTGAATGCGACATCGTTGATTTTGGCTTCAATCTCGAAAGGCCCGAGTCGCTTCCAGTCAAGCTTATCGCATGGTCGTTGGGTCTTGATGTTCTTCCGAGAGAGCCAGACCTTGGAACCGATTGCAATTGTAATGGCCTTGCGATGCTGATCAGCGTATTCCTTTTGTCGTGCTTGTGCCTTCTTGAGTTCGTGTTTCAATGTATCCAATTGCTGCTTCATGTTCTGAACTCGTTCCTCGGCGGCGGGGACAGTTGCTTGTGTTGACGTCTTGAAGTCGCAGATGGGGTGGAGCCCGTAATTGGCGTAAAACGGCGTCATCTTCGTGCTAGCATGAATCGAGTTGTTGTATGCAAATTCGGCTAGTGGCAGGAGTTGCACTGTAACGTCCACTACTGGGACGTTGGGGCAAGACGGGGAGGGAGGGGGTACAAGACAAGACAGGACGGGGCAGAACAGGGCGGTGCTAGGCTACTCTAGCGGACGGGTGAGCTCGGGGAGCACTTACGTTTATTCACGATAAAACCGAACTCCAGACAAACGGGGGGAACGGGGGCAACCCGCAGGTATACCCTGCGGTGGCCTGCCTGCGGTGCGTGAAAACGCAAAGCGCAGCACAGGTCACGACCCACTGCGCCGCGCAGTACGCGCAGTACGCGCAGCACAGCGTCGGAGATACCATCTCCTACACTCCCACACTTAAGAAGGCTTCCTGCGAGGAGCCCTGCGTGTGCTCTTTATTTGGGGCTCCTCGAGGTGTTTACCGTATTTACTCAGCTCCTCGGGTGCATGGGACAAGTCCTCCAGTGTTTGCCATGTGTTGCCCGAGTGTGGGTAACCAACCCACTTGACATAAAACCGAAGTGACCCATCAGCCACTTTCTTGTGCCTCACGATCCTTTCGACTTCATATTCTTGAGTATAGTATTGTCCGAGGTCGTCTTCCAGTGGTGCGTCGTCCGGGACACCTTCGTCGGCGTCGGGGAACTGTGCTGGACTGCGGGTCGTGTGGCGACGCAGCTTGGACACATGGAAGACAGGATGGAGCTTGCTTCCAGGTGGCAAGTCCAACAGGTAGTTGAGGGGACTGGGTCGGGCCGCTATCTTGAACGGTCCTCGGTACTTGGGCAACAACTTCTTTGACTGGGCTTCGGGGACCTTGATGTTGTCGGCGTCCAGGTAGACAAGGTCTCCAACTTCAAAGGAGACATCCTGGTGTCGGCGGTCGTAGTACTTCGCCATCACTTGTTGCGCATCCGTGAGCGCGTCGGCGATCATCTTGTGTCGGACTTGATGATCTTTGACAAAGGCACTTGGTTTGGGAGGCAATCCAGCCGTGGACTCGGTCAGTGTCAAGGAGGTGGGAACATCAGGCTGGAATCCGTAGAGCGCCTCAAAGGGGCTCAAGCCAGTTGTGCTCGACTTGGCGGTGTTGTATGCAAACTCTGCATGACTCAGCTGTATGTCCCAGTCGTCTTGGCTGGTCGAGGCGTATGTCCTCAGGTATTGCTCGAGGGTGCGGATCGTCCGCTCGGACTGTCCATCCGTTTGTTGGTGGTGCGAGGTTGACATGTTCAGCTTGGTGCCGAGATGGTCGAACAGACTTGTCCAAAACAAGGAGGTGAATCGGGGGTCTCGATCACTGACGATGGACTTTGGGAGGCCGTGGTGCTTGAACACATGCTTGAAGAACAGCAGTGCAAGGTCAGGCGCGGAGCATGTCGTCTGGCACGGCACAAAGTGTGCCATCTTGCTGAACCTGTCGACAAAGACAGCGATTGCATCGTGGTCCAACTTGGTCGTCGGTAGATGCGTGATGAGATCCATGGACATGCTGGTCCAGGGGCGGTCGGGAACAGGCAGGGGTTGCAGCAATCCTTGCTCTCGGGTCGTGCGTGACTTGACCATCTTGCAGGTATGGCAGGACTCGATGTACTTCTCGACGGTGCGCTTCATTCCAGGCCAGTATGCGACTTTGGCCAGTCGGTCGTATGTCTTCTCGACTCCAAAGTGTCCAGCGAGGGGCGAGTCGTGGACCTCTTGGAGCAACTTGGTCTTCAACGACGGAATGTCCGGCACACAGACACGGCTGTCCTTCTTCAGGAGGAGCAGGCCATCACGCACTGTGTACTCGGATGATTCGTCGTCCTTGGGGAGCTTAGACACCTTTCGGAACAGTTCTCCGAACTGTTTGTCGTTGGCGATGTTGTCTCGGACAACATCCAGCATCGTGTTGTCGACACTGACAGTCGACTCGTACAGTGACGCCAATTGGTAGTCGGGGCGTCGGGACAGTGCGTCAGGCACCACATTGAGTTTGCCTTTCTGGTATACAACCTCGTAGTTGTACTCGGCGAGGAACTCCATCCATCGCGCTTGGCGTCGGCTCAGGTTCTTCTTGGTGTCGAGGTAACGCAGTGACTGGTGGTCCGTCACAATCTTGAAGGGCTTGGCGGTACCGTGGAGGTACACTCGGAACTTCTGCAGCGCGTAGATGATCGCAAGCTGCTCCTTCTCGTGCACGGGATAGTTGATCTCGTGTTGGGACAGTTTGCGCGACTCGAAGGCAACGGGCCTTCCCTCCTGCATCAAAACAGCTCCCACCGCAAAGTCGGAGGCGTCGGTGTGCACGGAGACATCCGTGTTCGGGTCGAACACAGCGAGGACAGGAGCGTTCGTCAAGGCGTGCTTGAGGGTCTCGAACGCTTGGCGTTGTGGGTGGTCCCACACGAAGGGGCACTCTTTGCGGAGTAGGTCTGTGAGTGGACCGGCAGTGCGCGCCAGATCGGGGATGAATCGGCGGTAGTAGTTGACGAGACCGAGAAACGACTGCACGTCAGAGACGCATGCGAGCGGCGGCCACTCGACCACAGACTTGACCTTGGCGGGGTCGACTTCGATTCCTCTTCCTGAGACAACGTGTCCCAGGAACGGGACTTGATTCTTGAAGAACTCACACTTGGACAGTTTGGCATACAACTTGTGCTCGCGTAGCTTGGCCAGCACGCGGGCGACATGACCTTCATGGGTCGCTTCATCCTTGCTGTACACAAGGATATCATCCAGGTACACGATGACAGAGTTGTCGAGCTCTTGGCGGAACACATCGTTCATCAGCTGCATGAACGTGGCAGGTGCGTTCGTCAATCCGAACGGCAGCACTAGGAACTCGTACAGTCCGTAGCGAGTCCTGAAGGCGGTCTTGTGGACATCATCCTCGTGGATGCGGATCTGATGGTAGCCTGAGCGGAGGTCTATCTTGCTAAAGACCTTTGCTCCACTCAGACGATCCATCAACTCGTCGATCCTGGGCAACGGGTAGGTGTTCTTGATGGTCTGTTTGTTTAGTGCGCGATAGTCGACGCACATCCTGAGATCACCTTCTTTCTTCTTGACAAAGAGCACTGGTGCACCATACGGTGACTGGCTCGGGCGGATGAACCCATGGGCGAGGAGGTCATCCAACTGGCGCTTGAGTTCGTCCATCTCCGTCAGCGACAGTTGGTACGTCGGTCTTGACGGAGGCGACGAGCCTGGTTCGATGTCGATGCGATGATCGACGGTGCGTTGGGGTGGCAGGCATTGTGGCAACTGGTCGGGGAATACGTCCTTGTACTCGTCGAGCAGCTTGGTCACCACAGGCGGGGGACCGGGACCGGCTTGGTCGGTGTCGTCGACCTCACGCACGACACAGAGGAACGACGTGTCCTTCTTGATCAGCCTCTTGAATTGCATGGCTGAGAGGAGAGGTGGCATGTTGGGTGAGGCCATGCCCTGCAGGACAATGTCAGGGCCAACACGGACAGTGCGGCCTTTCCAGTCGACGACTGGAGTCGGCTCGGCACGAGCAAGCCAGCTCATGCCGAGGATGGCATCGAACTTGGTGTCGATCACTTGGAACAACAGGACAGGATGGTACTTGGGATGGAGGGCCACTCGCAGGACCACTTGGTGTGTGCACTGCTGCACACGATCGTCTGCAAGCGCCACACTCATCGGCGACTTCTTCTTGGTTGCATGTATGTTGAGCTCCTGGAGCAAGCGTCTGCTGACAAAGTTGCAGCTTGCTCCAGAGTCCACCATCATTCGGACGGTGTGACCTTGGACGGTGGCAGGGAGGTACAGCAGGGACTCTTCATGGTCCTCCTGCACAGCCTCCTGCACCATGACTTGACTTGGGGGAACGGGCGACACTTGGTCTTGGTTGGCTTCATCACGGCCACTCGGACATTTTGGATAGGGTTCGGCCATTGCGGGGGCCTGCGGCGTCAGCACGCCATTGCACACGACGTCCACGGCTTGCGGACACATGTCGGAAGCATCCGACACACACGACTTGACAGGGGTGAGGGCACAGGCGGTCCTGTCCCTCAAGGGTTCTTGATTTTCTTTTTTGTTTTGGTTTTCAATTTTGGTTTTCTCTTCACGTTCGTGGAGAGGCAGGCGGCTTGCGCCACCATGCACCTCTCGCACGACGCACAACACTTGGTTTGTTTCTCCTTCGGGGGAGGGGGCGAGGTGAACTTCCTCTGGAGACGCGTGGACTGCATTGAGCAATCCACGGCGTTGGTCTCCTACTAGGGCTCCAGAGCCACCTAGTAGGGTCGGCCGTTTCCCGACTTCATGGGGCACTCCTTGGCCTGGTGTCCCGGTCGGTGACAGAAGAAGCAGGAACCATGGCGGAGGTCCTCCTGCTTCTGTCTGTCCTTGGGGGAGACAGTGGCAGCTTGCTGGAACCGGGAGCGGGGAGGGCCACGAGCCTCCATGGCGTTGACGTCAACGTCCATGGGCTCAGGCATGGGTCTTGCGGGCGGGGCCGGGCGAGGCGGACGGGCTGGGACGTGATGAGACCGATGGCCGCCTGCCAGCTGCGGGTAGAACTGGCGGCCATGGTACTGGACGTTGTCGAGGTTCTCGGCAACGTCCATCATCACGTCCAGGGACTTGCGGGCATCAGGGTTGCTGGCGATGTACTCTCTGATCTTGGGCTTGAGGCCCTTCTGGAAGAGGTACATCGCATCAGCAGAGCCCAGCTCCTCAATCTGGGAGGAGAGGTCTTCAAACTCCTCGATGTAGCGGGTCACAGAACCACGCTGCACGAGAGAGTATAGCTTGTCACGGGCAATGAGTTCAGCATTGGGGCTGCCGAAGCGGCGACGGAGGCGGTCCTTGAAGTCGTCAAACACACCTTCGCTCTGCTCGTCGAACCCTTGGCGGCGGTACCAACGGTACGCCTGGTCCTTTAAGCAGAGCTTGGCGGCGACGATGTGGTGGGTGGGGGCGACTTGGGCAGCATCGAGGTAGTCCTCGAGTTGCTGCAGCCAGTCCTCCACCGAGGAGGAGCGGCTCTTCCCAGTAAACACTGGGGCACGGAAGGTCTTGAGGAAGGCTTCCGGAAGTGGGCGGGGGTTGCTCATGGCAGGGGCAGGCTCCAGGGACAGAGAGGAGAGTCGGTCGGCAAGAGAGGCGGGATCCAGCTTGAGGATCTAGAAAGAGGACAAACAGGACGAAAACAAGACGAGGATTTCCGATGCTACCATGTAACGTCCACTACTGGGACGTTGGGGCAAGACGGGGAGGGAGGGGGTACAAGACAAGACAGGACGGGGCAGAACAGGGCGGTGCTAGGCTACTCTAGCGGACGGGTGAGCTCGGGGAGCACTTACGTTTATTCACGATAAAACCGAACTCCAGACAAACGGGGGGAACGGGGGCAACCCGCAGGTATACCCTGCGGTGGCCTGCCTGCGGTGCGTGAAAACGCAAAGCGCAGCACAGGTCACGACCCACTGCGCCGCGCAGTACGCGCAGTACGCGCAGCACAGCGTCGGAGATACCATCTCCTACATGCACCCAATCGTCTTGTTGATACCCACAGTAACATCGTAAGAACGTCTCGAGAACTGCGTTGATCCGTTCGGTCTGTCCATCGGATTCTGGATGAT
This sequence comes from Polychytrium aggregatum, assembly GCF_025602895.1. Classification (NCBI taxonomy): domain Eukaryota; kingdom Fungi; phylum Chytridiomycota; class Chytridiomycetes; order Polychytriales; genus Polychytrium; species Polychytrium aggregatum. The sequence goes on from NW_026516266.1 coordinate 205,237, forward strand.
ATGCGCTGGACAGGCTGATTGAAGTGTCCAAGAGTTCATGGAATCGCTTCCAGAATGTGGACTTGAATTGTGGACCGCGGTCCGATATGATCGTCTTTGGAGTTCCGTGGAGCCGGAATATAGTGTCGACAAAGAGCTTTGCTGTTTGTTCTGCCGTTATCGTTGTGTGGCATGGTCGGAAGTGCGCCATCTTGGTTAGTCTGTCTACAAATACTGCAATGGCGTCAAAGCCTTCTGACTTGGGCAGCTCAACAATAAAGTCCATGGAGACGGACTCCCAGGGCCTGTCTGGAATGGGCAATGGTCTCAAGGTGCCGTATGGGAGGTGTCGTGTCGGCTTGGCGCGGCAACAGACCTCGCACGACTTTATGTAGTTGCTGGTGATCTTGAAAAGTTTCGGGAACCAGTAGTTCCTTCCGATGAGCTCAATTGTTTTCTCCCTCCCAAAATGCCCGGCTGTCTTTGAGTCGTGTGCCTCTTTCAATATCTCGAGCTGGAGCTGCAGCGTGGGGACGTAGAGGAGGCCCTCGCGGTAGAGTAAACCTCTTTCGATATCGTACACCCGGTACTGGGGCTTGTCCATCCCCGACATTACTTCCTGGGCATAGGAGTCATCCTTGAGGGCGGACTTAACTCTTTCTTCGAACGGTGTCAATGGAGTGTCTGCAATTGCTGCAATTCGAAACTGTTCGGGTTGGAGGAGTATTTGCCGCTGTTGGATCGAGGCTGGATCCTCAGGCGTGAGCTCGTGTTGGGGTTTTCTGGAAAGGGCGTCTGGTACGACCATATCTCGTCCTGGCTTGTAGACGATCTCAAAGTCAAATTCGGACAAGAACATTGCCCAACGTGCTTGTCTGCGGTTCAGTACACGGCTCGTTGAGAAGTAGGTTAAGTTCTTGTGATCGCTGTGGATGATGACCTTGTCCTTGGAGCCGGCTAAATACTGGCGCCATTCCTTGAGGGCCGAGACGATAGAAAGCAATTCCTTGTCATACACCTCATAGTTGATTTCAGGGGCCGTTAGCTTGCGTGACATGAAACATGTAGGGTGATGAACCCCGTCGGAATCGGTTTGGCAAAGTACCGCACCGATTGCGAAGTCACTGGCGTCCGTTTCAACAATGAAGGGTTTTTGCGGATCTGGATGTTGAAGAACCGGAGCGGAGGTGAAGGCCTGCTTGAGTTTGTCAAAGGCTTGATGGGCCACCTCGGTCCATTGAAACTGCTCCTGCTTGCCGGTCAGGGCATGGAGAGGCACGGTGATCTTACTGAAGTCGGATATGAATGTTCTGTAATAGTTGGCCAGGCCAAGGAACATCTGCAACTGTTTGACGGATCGGGGTGGCTCCCAATCGAGGACTGCCTGGACCTTTCGAGGGTCCATCTTCACTCCTTGTGTGCCGATTATGTGGCCAAGGAACTCGATCTCTTCGGCGCTGAATTGGCACTTTTCCAATTTACAAAAGAGATTGTGGCTTCTCAGCTGCTCGAGGACAAGTCGCACATGGTGGTCATGCTCAGCTGGGTCTTCTGAAAAGACGAGGATGTCATCGAGATATACTGCCACGCAGTGATCCAGATCCCTCATGACATGGTCCATGAACGATTGGAATGTTGCGGGTGCGCCTTGCAACCCGAAGGGCATGACTTTATACTCAAACTGACCCAGAGGGCACGCAAAGCTTGTGAGCCACTCATGGCCTTCATGGATCCTGATGAGGTTATATGCGCCTCTTAGATCCAACTTGGTGAAGACACGGGCTCGTCGTACTTTGCGGAACATTTCCTTGATGTTCGGCAAGGGGTAGTGCTGCTTCTTGCAGAGCTTATTCAGCCGGCGATAATCAACGCACAACCTCAGTTCTCCTGACTTCTTCTTGACAAATAGAATCGGGGCCACGACGGGGGAGGTGCTGCGTTGGATGAAACCGCATTCGAGATTTTCCTTGATATAGTTACGTAGTGCGCTCATCTCGGTCTCTGTCAGTGGGTACGGCGTACCTCGTGCTGGTAACGTGTTTGGGTCAGCGAGCTCCAGTTTGTGATCCCATGTGAGGACCACGACAAGCAACGACACTGGACGACCAGGTGCTTGGCGAACAACGATAAGCTATATTACGACTTATCAGATAACAACAAGTGTTGTTCGAACTGCAGATACAAAATGGGTGCAAGAAAGGAGGGGCTTTATAGCCAAGAGGGAAACCGAAGGGCGAAAGTGGGCGAGAGGGGTGGAGCGACAAACGAGGGACGAGATGGGGGTGCGAGGGAGGCGGAGCTGCTAGAGAGAGGGGCGAAGCACAGCGCAGTCGGAGGCGAAGTAAGAGTCATCGGCGCCAGCCAATCAGGGAATACACGCCAAGACAAACAAACATGACTCACGGTGCATCACGCGCAGCAGTCCACACGTGTTCCCAACGTGCATGATCATCACATCATCCCCTCCCCAAACTACGGCCACTCCTGCGAACAATAAGTCCAGGCTTGTCGGGGTACCGGCGGTGGAAGTCGGCTATCTTGTCGGGAGCGTTAACGTAGTTGGCGGGCTCCCAGCTGCGATGATCAGTCGAGTAGCCCTTCCAATCAACGAAATAGCTCAACTTACCGCGGACCAGCTTGGAGTCGAGGATCTCCTGGACTTCATACTCCAAGTGGTCGTCGACGCGGACTGGCGGAGGAGGGTCTTGGATGCGGCCGGGGAGGGTGTTCGACTTGTGGGGCTCAAGGAGGGAGACATGGAACACCGGATGGATCTTGAGATCCTTGGGAAGGTCGAGGCGGAAGGCGAGGGAACCGATGGCTTCGACGATCTTGTAGGGTCCGATGCGCTGGTAGTCCAACTTCTTGCTTGGACGGGTGGTCTTGATGTTGCGTGTTAGGACCCAGACTTGATCGCCAGGAGCGAACTTGGGAGCGTCGGACTTGTGGGCATCCGCAAAGCGCTTGTAGTCCGCCTTGGCCTTCTCGAGGTTCTCCTTCAGCAACGCCAAGTTGTGCTGAAGGTGTTCGACTCGGTCGGTCGCGGAGGGGACATCGAGGCTGGAAGGAAGGACCGGAGACTCGAATCGAGGGTTGAAGCCGTAAGTCGCCAGGAACGGGGAGGCCTTGGTCGAGGTGTGCTCGAGGTTGTTGTATGAGAACTCGGCGAGCGGGAGCAGCATCGCCCAGTCATCCTGCTGGTACGAGGTGTAGCAGCGGAGATGCTGGTTGATGACTTGGTTGACCCGCTCAGTCTGTCCATCGGTTTGGGGGTGGAACGCCGTGGACAGACTGGTCTTGATGCCGAGTTCTGAGCACAGGGCCTGCCAGAACCGCGAGGTGAACTGGCTTCCTCGGTCCGAGACGATGTTGTCCGGGAGACCGTGGAGACGGAAGATGTTGTCGAGGAACAGCGACGCTGTTTCCTCGGCACTTGGGAGGGACCGACAGGGAAGGAAGTGGGCCATCTTGGTCAGGCTATCGACGACGACAAAGATGCAAGTCTTGCCGTTGGACTCGGGGAGGTCGGTGATAAAGTCCATCGTCACCAGAGACCAGGGTCGCGATGCCGTCGGGAGGGGCTGCAAGTATCCAAACGGCTTATGTCGAGGGACTTTCGAGCGTGCACAAGTGTCGCACGTCGAGACATAAGCCTGGACATCCTTGCGGATTGAGGGCCACCAGAACTGCCTCGAGATCAGTGCCCGAGTCCGCCGAATGCCAGGATGTCCAACAGCGACAGGATCGTGGCATGACTTGAGGACGGGGACTCGACACGACTCGGGCACAACGATCTTGTCCATGAAGGTGAGGAGACCATCCTTCAGGACATACTTGGGATCGTTGCGGAGCTGGTCCAGGGACGGGTCCTTGGGTTGCTCCTCGGCAATGAGCTTGAGCAAGTCCACAGGGCGAGTGGAACTTGCATCCGAGGAGCGACGGACGGCACAGGCGAACGACGAAGGTGGCAGCAACGGGGGAGGCTCCTTGGACACAGGTGCGGACGGAGGGACGTAGTCCGGGCGGCGGGAGAGAGCGTCGGCCTTGCCGTTCTTTGGACCGGGGAGGTACTGGATCCGGAGGTCGAACCGAGACAGGAACTGCGACCACCGGGCGTGTCGCTGGTTGAGGATGCGGGCCGACGCCAGGTATTCCAAGTTCTTGTGGTCGGTAAGGACTTGGACTGGGTGTTGGGCACCTTCGAGGTAGTGTCGCCAGACCTCGAAAGCCTCCTTGATGGCCAAGAGCTCCTTCTCATAGATGCTGTAGTTGCGTTCAGCATCCATGAGCGTGCGGGAGTGGAAGGAGCACGGGTGCAGGTGGCCATCGGAGCCGCGCTGGGACAGGACGCATCCGATCGCAAAGTCTGAGGCATCAGACTCCACGACAAAGGGCTTGGATGGGTCGGGGTGCGCAAGGACGGGCTCGGAGACGAAGGCTTCCTTGAGGGACTGGAAAGCCTTGTGGGCGTCGGGGGACCAGCGGAAGACCTGGGACTTCTTGAACAGGAGCGTGAGCGGACCGGCGATCTTGGCATATCCGTCAATGAAGCGACGGTAAAAGTTCGAGAACCCAATGAAGGAGCGAAGGTCGGAGACATTGCGGGGGACGGGCCAGTCGACAATGGCGGAGAGCTTTGCTCGTTCCATCTCGATACCCTTGGGCGAGATGACGTAGCCGAGGAATGAGACCTTGTCCTTGGAGAACTCGCACTTCTCCAGCTTGCAGTACAACTTTGCAGCCTGGAGCTTGGCCAGGACCTGCTTGACGTGATTTGCATGCTGAGTGGGGTCAGCGCTGTAAATCAAAATGTCGTCAAGGTAGGCAATCGCAAAGTTGTCCAGTTCATCACGAAGGACATCGTTGATGAAGTGCTGGAAGGTGGCCGGAGCATTGGTGAGTCCAAAGGGCATCACCAAGTACTCGAACTGGCCGTAACGAGTGCGAAAGGCCGTCTTCCACTCGTCGCCTGCGCGGATACGCAGCAGGTTGTAGGCCCCGCGGAGGTCCAGCTTCGTGAACACCTTCGCGTCCCGGACTCGGTCCAGCATCTCATTGATCAACGGTAAGGGGTAACGATTCTTGACCGTGATCGTGTTCAATGCGCGATAGTCCACGCAGAGACGCAGAGAGCCGTCCTTCTTCTTGACGAAAAGGATCGGAGAACCGGCGGGAGAGGACGAAGGACGGATGAACCCTTTGACGAGGTTGTCGTCGAGGTATTCACGAAGGGCCTTGAGTTCGGGCTCTGACAGGGAGTAGAGCGGTCCGAACTTGGGGGTCTTGCCGGGCTCCAGGTCGATCGGGCAGTCGTACGTCCGGTGCGGGGGCAACGAATCGGCTTCCTGCTTCGAGAAGACTGAGCCAAACGACTTGTACTCCTCGGGGATCGACGTCGAGAGGGGCGTCGGATCCGGATCGGTGGCAGGAAGGACGAGGACTTGGAACACAGTCAGGGGGTCGGGGCTAGACTGTGTGTCGAGGACGGACTGCTCCAACGACTTGTACCTGATCGCTTGGACACGGACAGGAGCGGGGCTGGGAGCAACGGGACCGGGGAGACCAGGACGGACGGAGACGAGACCGGAGGGACCAGGACGAGCAGCACAGGAACAGGGCACCTCACTCGGAACACAATCAGAATAACGTTGAGCGATCACTTTATTCTGATCATCTTCGCGAGTACAAACGGTGCGAGGCGAAGAAGCGAGCACCACAGTGGTGTCGGTAGAGGCACGAGGGAAAACATTGGGTGTGTCGCCAACAAGAGGAAGGGGAGAAGGAGAAACGGAAGAAACGGAAGGGAGGGAAGAGGCATCCACAACCTTGAGGATGTGGTTTGCAGGACGGGGAAGGCAAAGGAGTCCACGAGCCCAGTGGAACCTGGGTTCGATGGACTGCAGCCAGGGATAGCCAAGGATAACAGGTTGGTGGGGAGACTTAATGACATCAAAGGAAAGGTGTTGAGTGTAGTCCCCAAGAACAATCTTGAGGGGTTCCGTCTCAAAAGTGATGGGGCCGGAAGAAAGTGGCTGGCCATCGACACCTTGGACAGGGAGGGGAGTGGATTTGGAAACGAGGGGGACCGAGAAGCGGTCAACAAAGCTCTCGTCGATGAAGTTGCCGGAGGCACCAGAATCGACGAGAAGTTGGCAAGAGAGGGAGCGACCAGAAGGGAGAACAAGAGAAGCGGAGAAAACGGGAGAAGACGAAGAAATCGACGAGACGCACGAAGAAGGCTCGGAGCAGAGATCAGTGTCGGCAGCATGGTTCGAGCAGATGACCAAGTTCGCAGGTGGTGTGGAGATCGGGAGCTCTGTCAAAGACATCTGGGAGCCAGATGTGCCCTTAGAAGAGGCGGGTTTGACAGAGTGCGATCCACCACCGACTACATTGATCATTCCACACATAGCCATGCGTTCGACACTTACCTCATGCTCCTTACCATCGACGCTTGCTTCTGGAGGAAGGGGAGACGGCTCCAGATCTAAGCCTCCACTTGGATCTGGGCCTGGTCGTTTCCCGACTCGAAGTGTTCCTCCTCACCATCATCGTAGACGATGGTTCGGACAACCTTCGAACGGGGACGGGAGCCGGGAGCCTGAGGACGGGAGCCGGGGAAGCGGGAACCAGAGGCGGGAGCACGGGAGCCGGACTTGAGGGGGCAGGACTTGGCGACGTGGCCGGGCTTGCCACAGCGGAAGCAGAGGCGCTCCTGGAAGCGGCGGTTCTTCTCCTCGGGGGTCAGGCGGCTGACGACGGCGGCGTCGATCTGCATCGGCTCGGAGTAGAGAACCGGAGGCTCCTGGGCGGGCGGCTGGAAGGACGGGGTGCGGGAGTTGAAGGCCTGGGTGCCGAAGGAAACAGGGCCAGTGTTTCGGAGCTCGTTGTTGAGCTCGATGATGCGTGCATCGATCTTGAGGCAACGCTCGACGAACGGGACCAAGCGGAGAGGGAGAGGGTCGATGAAGGAGAGGCGCTGCTTGATCTCCCTCGACAGGCCACGGCGGAAGGCGGAGATCTTGGCTTCGTCGTTCCAGGGAAGGTCGGCGGCAACGCGGAGGAACTCTGAGGCATAATCCATGCACGAGCGGTTGCCCTGTGCCATGGAGGAAAGGAGCAGCTCGGCAGTGTGGGTGCGGTCGGGATCGTCAAACGCTTGGCGAAAGCGTTCCATGAACGAGTCGAACGAGTGCAGGATTTGATCGTTCGACTCGATCAAGGGAGTCGCCCACTGGAGGGCCGGACCAGTGAGCAAACTCAAGACGTAACCCACCTTGACTTGCTCGGACGGGAACCTGGATGCCTGGAGCATCATGAGCAGGCGGCACTGGTTGACGAAGGGGCGGAACTTTGACCTGGTGCCGTCGAACTTGTCCGGGGTCGGCATGTGCGGGAGCTGTGGGGCGGCGGAAGAATGTGTGGTCCGGAGGAGAACCAGTTCCTCCTGGAGGGCAACGATTTGGGCCTGGAGTTGGTCCATGTGGGCTTTGAAAGTGGGGAGCGAGGATGCAGGGAAGACAACAGAGAATAGAAGGATGAGGGCAGCAACGAAGCCTCAGCCAAGCAGGTGGTCAGACAGAGAGAGGGAGTTCGAACAATATGTGAGGACCACGACAAGCAACGACACTGGACGACCAGGTGCTTGGCGAACAACGATAAGCTATATTACGACTTATCAGATAACAACAAGTGTTGTTCGAACTGCAGATACAAAATGGGTGCAAGAAAGGAGGGGCTTTATAGCCAAGAGGGAAACCGAAGGGCGAAAGTGGGCGAGAGGGGTGGAGCGACAAACGAGGGACGAGATGGGGGTGCGAGGGAGGCGGAGCTGCTAGAGAGAGGGGCGAAGCACAGCGCAGTCGGAGGCGAAGTAAGAGTCATCGGCGCCAGCCAATCAGGGAATACACGCCAAGACAAACAAACATGACTCACGGTGCATCACGCGCAGCAGTCCACACGTGTTCCCAACGTGCATGATCATCACATCCCATGACCGATGTGAGGGAAGTATCTTGGCTTGGGTTGGGCTGAACACGTCTTGGTACTCGCTGTACTTGTCTGGTAATACAATCGTTTCATGGGGGGTGGTGACATCCAAGGAACTGATGATGTATGTTTCTCCTTGGGACATATCTCTCTTGAAGGTCCGAGCGCTGACAGCTCTCACCGCTGGTTGGTTATCGGACAGGTGCAGATCAGGTATCGTGCTCCGCTGTCCACCGCAATGGGATTGGCAGTGAGGGGAGTCAAAGCGTATATCCCGCGTAGCCCAGCTGATATTAGGCTCGTGGGTTTTCAGCCAGGGGTATCCCAGGATGAGTTCGTGATACGGGGATTGAATCAACTTGAAGCTGATCACCTCACGGTGACCATTGATGGTCATTGCGAGCGGCTCGGTCTCATCTGTGATGTGGCCTGAAGCGAGGAGCTTCCCATCCACGGCGTAACCTTGGATTGGATGCTCGAGGCGACGAAGGGGAAGTCGGTGTTTGGCAGCTACGTCAATGTCTATACAATTCAATTGTGACCCGGAGTCGATGAAAGCAACCATTTGGAAGCTAGTGCTCCCATAGCAACACAAGGCTTGGGTTTCGAGGCTGAGTGGTGCCCCGTTATTGGTAAGACTACTAATGTGTCCGCTTGAGAGACACGGAGGGTCAGGAGGTTCTAGGTGAGGTGGGTCCGACGGTACTCCTGTAGCAACCGTCGGACTCAGCGAAAACCCTGCTTCTCGGGGCAGTTCTTGGCATAGTGCCCCTTTGCAGAGCAATACATACAGAGGCCAAGCTTACGGCGCCTGTCGCGCTCTTCTTGCGTAAGCTTAACTTGGCTGGCATGACCCGATGGTTCTTGTCCTCGGAGGGCATCCACCTCCATCGGTGTTATCTGAGACGCATGGTGTGAGGTGGGGGCGGCCCTGTGAAGCTGTCTGGGTTCGGGGTGCGAGGGGCGACGTTCGGTGCGTTGCTCCCTTCGGCGTTCAAAGAGTCGGGCATCAATGCTGATAATATGGTTTACCCATTCCTCGAACTCGTCGGGCTCCCTGGACTTGGCCAACTCGTCCTTAACTTCTGAGTTGAGTCCACGACGGAGGGCGTGACGCAGGGCGGCCTCGTTCCAGTTGGTGTCTACGGCGAGGCGGCGAAACTCCGCAATATATGCTGCAGCGGAGCGTCCCCTTTGGACGAGGGCATCGATCGCCCTCTCCGCGGATTTGGTACGGTCCGGGTCTCCGAAGGAGGCGTTGAATCTCCTAATGAACTCTTCAAAGTTCTCGAGGACAGTTGGGTCGTTTCTCTCCAGGATCGGAGCAAACCATGCGGCGGCAGTCTCCCTAAGGAAGCTGGCGGCATACATGACCTGAATTCGGTCGGTATTGTATCGTTGGGCTTGCATGGAAAACACAAGTCGGAGTTGATTGACGAAGCTTCTAGATTCCGAACGGCGGCCCGAAAAGAAGGCGGGGTCAGCGACTCTAGGTTCTCGGTCGTTGTGGACGGCATGCGCCTGGAACTGGGCAAGGTTATTGGCTGCAGCTTGGGCCTGTTGCAGAGCGGCCATGTGGGCCTGCAGCTGGGTGAATTGATCGCGAAGGTGGTTGTATGCCGCGAGGACTTGATTCATGTTGTCGGCGTTTCCATCGGGGTGGCCTTCGGGGTTCATGATGAGAGGAGGCAGACAAACTGTAACGGGGATGGGAACTGGGCTGGGACTGGACCTGGGCTGGGACTGAACTGGGATCGGGCTGGGACTGGTTTTACTGGCGTTGTCTGCCTGGAGTTTATTTGTTAAGCTCAAGGGCATCCTATTTATCGACCCTCCTCTCGCGGTCCGCAGGCGGTGAGCTGGTGCCTGCGGTCGGCGGGCGTGGCTGCGGAAGGTGCGGATGCCTGCGGACGAGGCTGCGGAGCGGAGTTGGCAGAGTCATCGGCGGCCTTGCTGCGCTCTGTCACAGACGGGGAACTGCCCAGGTACTGGGTGTGTGATGAACCGGAACTCTTCATGTTGGTTCTTGCCTTTGCTGGGACATCGGCTTTTTTATACCGCGGGAACCCATCCAGATGCTGTGAGGCAGCAATTGGATATTTCTCGCTTATGTACGCTACCTGGTCCTCACAGAATTTGAGAACTTTTTCCAATCATCACATTTTCTCGGGTGTGTTATCCCATAGCTCTCCTTGATGCAAAATTATCATAGCTCTTCAATGTTTTGTCCCATTGGCTTCCCATTTCTGCACCCAGTTCCTGTTACTGTTGGCCGATACCCGCTGCCTTTATGACAGCCAGAAGCAACATTGGTTCCCTCCCAGGCCATCTTGATCATTCCATTTCGAACCGCCTCTGCTCCAGCCTCACATCACCTCCTGGCCCTCGGTTCCCATTCGTGCCTGTGTTTGCACTTCATTTGTCGTCTATTCCTGATGGCCTGTCGCCATGTTCTCGTCATACCCTCCCTTCGTGTCGAAAACCAACTCACGAAGATGTCTACTCATAATAGAGCGGTATGGAATTGAAAGAGGTTTCTTTGCGACGGAGATTCATTTATCAGATATTTGGCACAAGTTCTTGAGGAAGTTTAGCAGCTCTTCCTTGTCACTCGCCATGTCTCCAACCCTGATACAACGATATCTTGACCCTGAAGTGTCATAAGAGCATACGGATATATCTTATCATCTTGCTCGATCATCGTTCATGGTAGTATTGCCAATTATATCCATGTATCGCATATATCGCAGCACTTACATTCGTGTCGCATCATATGCGAGCTCCATGTTCCCACATGGTTTCTTGCCCATCGAACCGCAGACCCTAATTCTTGGAATAGAAGCCTCGATCCACCCGAAATTGCCCTGGTGTCGTAAATGCACAAATATCTGTAATTTTTACTGATGGTCAGTGCATCTGATATTCTCCTCCTGTCATCGACATCTCTCTCCAATACTCTCAATGCTGCCACGCTCATTATCGGCTGCATTTTCAACTAACCTCTCGGCACCTCCAGTAATCTGTTTGCATGAAACTTGAACACTGCCTGGCGACGCAAGTATGATGATTTGTGCGTACTGAGCTAGTAGATGACCGCCAACATGCATGACACGATGCAAAATGCTAACGTGATCACCAATGCTGATATCTTCTGAGTTGTGATCTGTGGCCCGTTGCTATATCAATTTTTGCGTACGCTCCTTTTGCGAAGCTACTGTTTCCCAAAACTTACATTCTATCCATATGCCCATGACAACGTGATCCACCGGTTCATGGAGATCGTCCACATCTTCAATTGGACTTGCTGTTCTTGGGTTCATTCGAGTATATCCCAATATCTGATGTGACACTTTGATGTTCAGAGTGGAGATTCCCGAATTGTTGTCGCGGCATTAGTTGTATCCAGTGATGGCATCAAGCCGCTGTCGCTGTGATTTACGATCTTTTCACTCCTCACTGTCAAGAATAGCCTTGGTGAAGCTGATGCGAGGCCCACCTCGTATTCTCCCGTAGTGAATCGTTACTTTTCCTCGCAAGAAGGCTGTCGGGCTGTAAGGCATAGACTTGCTCATAATTGATTCAAGTGGTAGAACCGTGGTCGAGCTTACGGCCTTCGTTGTGTAGGTTGCTGTGGTCGGTGTTGCCAAGGCGCACTTCTTGGTCCAGCACATATGCTTGATCACATAAGTGTCACCCCTGTGCATGAATATCGCTCCTAAAACACACCCGATGAATTCTGAGTCACTTTCAAGCTACACTCAGAAACCCCCCCCCTACTGAGCAACGCGGGGGTGGGGAGCAGAGTTAGCATTAACTCTTACCCCGATAAATGGTGTTGAGAGCGCGGTCCACTTCAACGTCTTCGATATCCGTATTTGTGACTATGTCGACCACCCTGACAACGTCCGCTTGGCTTCCGCGGATTTGGACATGCTGCGACGGTGATCCGCTGAATCTTATGTCGGGAAAGAAAATATGAAAGAAACGTGGGCTTCAGATCGGCGTCCCCCTAATGGAGTCGTGAATCCTCAGGACTCGATCAAAAAAGCGCTCAGCACATGGGAGTAGTCCTGCGATCATGAGTTGAATACAGCCCTACATTGTTCTGCGGGTCGAAAAAGAGATTCGCTTGCATCACTTCGCCTGCCGATTCGCCAAAGTATTTCGCATCTCGCTCAATATTCAGCGGTATCTCTGCGGCGGCACAATGAAGGTGCTGCTCCAGATACCACTTGTTGTCGGTACACAACAGTGCAGCGCTATAGCTGCTATCGACAAGCGAGTCGGGATTGTTCAGGTAGAATTCGTCGATCGGAGAGCCCGGGATTGCTATCTGCGGTGACCGATGTTGCAGCATGATTAGCAACTTGTGTTCACAAACATATGATTACAATCTCTGGTTGGGTGGCCGCTATTTCCCTTCCTGGAAGTGCTCGAGTCGTTACCACCGACCCTCACGCCTTCGCTCTCTTCATGCTTACCAATATCGAGACCGAACTGAGACTCCGTCGGCCAGCACGTCCGGCTTGCTGCCGATAGGATGCCAGACTGCTTGGGAAAGATAGATGCAGCACAGCATCTATCCAAGTCAAGGGAAAGGTGAGCAACGCCAGTAAAATTGCTGTTTTTGTCCGTCGTCATTTTCAACTCTCGATGGCCAGCACAAGTCCCCCCGCATTTAAGCGAATTTCGGAACACGCTGATAACCTCTCTTTGATGGCAGGCTGGTCGAGAGGTCTCCTTACCCAAGCTTCCGATATCAATCCCAAGCTCTAAGGCACTCGTGGAAATCAAACCTGGAGACCTCAAGTCAAAAGGTTGTCTTCGAGACAAACAGCTTACAATCGTCAGTCCACATTGGAGCAGCACTTACCAAGTAACTCGCCCTTAAACATCTTATGTTCGATGGATCGGCGCTCCGACGCACTGTATCCTGCCCGATAACAGCTGATTCGCTCAATTAGAGCATCGGGATTGAGATACATCCGTCGTGCTGTCGCCACTATCTCCTTGAACAAAATTTCGCAGTCCATTCTCGACTACCAAGAAATCGGTTGTTGACAGTACAAACGCCAATGCAGCCAAGAGGAGGTAGAGTTACGGCATGGTAAGCTATAAGCAACGCCAAATCAAACTTCTTCTTGCCGACAGTATTAGCCCGCAACAGTCTATCCGATATTAAAGGGGGCGAGGAATTGCATTTTTGTGGCACCTGAGTACCTTAGAAAAGCAAATGGTGCGGATTCCACGATGCAGCAAACCGATGAATAGTTCCGCGACCTCTTCCACTTGGGTTCGCACGGGAGTCCCATTCGATTTCTCTTTTCGTAATCCGGCTTTCCAAATGATGTGTCGCTTCGATCCTGATGGCGCCCCATCTTGATCGACAATTTTTACGGAATCTAGACCTACAAGCGTGGAAAAGTGCTGATTTGTAGAGCCGTATCATAAGATCGTCAAGGTCTGGTTTGGACGTGAATCGTCGAGTGCGAGGATTCGGCGAATTGGCTGCGCACCTCCTTTGGATTTGCAATTGTTGCCGAGCAACAAATAAACTGAACGCCGTGGTTATCGTAGTGCTCACAGATGCGTCGCAGTCGCCTAATAATCATTGCACAATGGGTTCCAAAGGCCTCGGTGTAATGATGTAGTTCTGGGTACCGATGGGAAGATCGATTCTGTACTTAGCAACATCACCGTTGGCTCGACATGGCAACGCTATTTCGGTTCACAAGTTACCATCAATAACTACATATCGTAGTCGAGATAGGAACCCCCGCCATCCGCTGTGGTGCGGAAGTATGCTGTAATGAAGTGTATCCGGATTCGTAAAGATAACTTGGCAGTTGTCGCGAATTGAACGGCGGACATCTCTTGGAGTGTCGCCATCAAAGTCGGAGATGATTCCCTCAGATACAGTGGTGCATTGACTCAGGAGGTTGCCAAACGACTGCTTTTGATCTTGAGCAAGAGCCTTGGGTCGCGAAATGAGCTTACCATAAGCATTATTGACCAAATCTGATTTCCCAGTTTCAAAGCGTCGCGGCAGTCACCATACCTTTGTTGGAAAGATATATATTGTAGTGGCGCCGCCAGCGCCATCTTCCAGAGAACGTAAAACTGGCAGTTGATAAATCAAGGATTTGCCGCTGCGATTCGAAATGACGGATTAGTTAGAGTTCATCACAGACACTCACCATCCCAGCGCCCACATATGAAGGGGCGTCATTCACCTGGACGTTGGTGTTGTGACGACGACATGGTGCCCCTGCGAAATGTGATTCAGGGCGTCCGTCTGGTGTCGGTAGAGCTTCTTGATGCCATAATGCCTCTCCAGACCATCACGAATGCCTGCTGGCAGCGGCTCGTCGAGGAAACCTAGGACATCACGACATCGACGTCAGGAGGACAGGCCAGAAGGATAAGGGGCCCATATCGTCAAGGTCGCAAGAGCAGTGCAGTTTCGTCCTCAAGTCTCTCTCTGGAATAGCCACCCATGAGTACTGTCGGTTGCCATCTCGGATTCGGTGTGGCCTTCTTCATACCAAATGACGCCTCTCGTCCTGGCGTCTCCACCTCGGCCACGATTTGGCCATGATAAAAGCGCTCTTGTTTGATGGCATCGATAGCCTCATCGGTTGCAGCCAAGCGAGGCTTCTTTGCGATGGGTTCATACTGACTGGGAGAGCCGCTTCGAATGGCTCCTCCAAAGGTTTTCGGCTCCTCCGGGAGTACTTGGAGAGCAGTTCGCCAGAGTTTTTCCAAGGGATCTTCACCCTGCCGGCATATCCAGCAGACGCAGCCCAAACCATTAGACTATTGGATCAACTGCATTGATAGCGACGGTGGATTGCGGATCAAGGAGTCGATCGGAGTCGGCAAAGCGCGATCTTTGGTCGTACCTGCTGCAGAGCGAGCTTGTGAAAATCCCGCAGTGATGCTCTGAATGTCATGTTTCTCGCCTCGATGATCTTGGAGAGCTCGCACACTTGCGTTTTTTTGGCAGGGTCAATGTCGACAAACTCCAGTATCAACTGTGGATCGGATCGAGAAGCGTCAGGCGAGGCGATGGACTTGAGATCTTCATAGAGTTTATCGTCATAGTCGATCTTGTGGCCGTGACCGAGCCGTAACATTGACGGACATAGGACCGCAACGGCTGCAACATCTTGCTCAGATATACGATCGCCAAAGAGGCCCTCGACTGAAGGTTGAACACTGCTAAAGGCGATCGCAGAGTGTCGCTTCGAAAGCACAAATGTACAGACGGTGTTGAAGCTTCGAAAAAACCTCTCGAGACGGAGAAACTCGGCCCCGAGATCGAGCGGCTCATCTGTTGCCGCCTGTTTGTCTGTGGATCCAGCAACCTGAGGTTTCGGAGCGCGGCCGGCTGGTTTTCGGGCAGCAGACCGCTTCTTCAACGAAATAGTAGCAGGCCGAGTCGTCGGATCGGCCATTTCACCGGACAGACTCTTCAGCTGTTGTAGATGCACCCCAGAGCCCGCTGATGACGGCCGATGTCAGCAGCAGCAGTGGATACGTGGGCAACGAGGCCGTGCCTGGCGCCGCTGGCTGGCTGAGATTCTCCGGATGCGGAGTCGGCGAGGCGGAGGAGCGACCGCGTGATCACAGGGTTTGATTGCCCAAGATCGCAGATCCAGACACATTTTGCCCGCCTCCCCCATCGCTGCCGTCTCCGGGCACAGTCGAGAGCAAACCATGCGAAATATGCACCAGATTCACCCTCGGCTCTGCCCTGCGGCTCAACAGGCCTTCCGTCCTCTCAGACGGAGCCTCAGCACTCAGGCGTATCCGCGACCGCTGTATCTGATTGAGACGAATGACAAGCTCTATGGGATATCCATGGTTGACCCCGCGAAGCTTTCCAGAGTCTTGCCAAAGGCCCTTGTTGGGTGGGTACCAAAGGAAACTGCACCAGAGCCCTCATCCTTTGCAGGGCCCTCACCACGCAGCTTTTTGGAGAACAAAGAGTTCCAAGGTACAGCCGAATCGTGAGATGGGGCAGCGGCTTGATCGAGGATGGCGAGTAGGACGGCGAGTAGGATGGCGCGTAGGATGCGACAAAATAAACGTTCGTAGGACTCATCCGTATCGGACGATAAGATGTTCTTCATTCTACTCTGGAAAAGTACATTCATCTGGATGTTCATACTCAAGGTGGGTTATCTCGGTTGGCACAATCCACAACCCACAAGCCCGCTCGTATCGATACTTGGCGATCAAGAGTCGTTCGGCGTTGACTGCGGTCGCCCGCTGATCGAAGACTCCTCCCATGCTG
Source organism: Polychytrium aggregatum (assembly GCF_025602895.1). Taxonomy (NCBI): domain Eukaryota; kingdom Fungi; phylum Chytridiomycota; class Chytridiomycetes; order Polychytriales; genus Polychytrium; species Polychytrium aggregatum. Next base: position 221,504 of record NW_026516266.1, read on the forward strand.
CAGATTTAGCAAGGCATCAAAATATTGGCCACCTGAATATCAACGATCAACGAGTGTTCTCGCCATGGGGACGAGTCAGGTAGGACCTTAACTTGGCATCGCTCAGGACGAATCTGGGCATCAGCGGCGGAGCAAACGCAAAGTTCGCGTCACAGACAGCCCTCGCAGGTGGAATTAGCGCGATCGATTGATCGATCTGCTGACACGCTGTCGGTTATTTAGCGACCCTGAAGATATTTTCGGGACTGTGCTGTTGGACCAAGGTGAGCGAAGGCAACGCGATCCTCTATCATTGCCGGCCAGAAGAAACCCCATGTGCTGATCTTGCTCGAGTCTATCAATCCTAGGTCGAATCGTGCCCGGCTCCTATCAACGGTAAGCCATGGTGATGAATCATGTGCCGCCCAAAATGATGGTAGAGCTCCGTGTGCGACTACGGCCCCTTCTAACGACGCCGATCTTCTCGCCAATCGAACAGTACCGGGTCTCATCGGGTCGTTTCTCGCGAAGGATTGTTCCAGCTATCGGACTATATGTACGAGCAGCTCCTTGGGGAGATACGCCTCTTGCGATGAAATTGGCGCAGTCCAATATCAGAATCAAAGTGGCCGCCGTGATTGAGCATCGCTCATCAATAACTGTCCATTGCCCACCGCCGTTGCTCTCGGCAGTCCATGGGCAATACATCGTGTGCGATGGAGGAACCCGCAGCACCCATTCAACCCATGAAAAGACCACTCCGTTGTTGTGGGACGAGATTACATTCCAGAAATCATAGGTGACATTCGGATCACATTGGTTGCTGTATTGACGGATGACTTGCCGGGACACACCGTCATCTCTGCCGAGCGCGAGGCTGTGGTGTCTTGGGTACAACCGTCGAGCTCACTCTCCGCGATTTGGAGCCCAAGCTTGACATTTCCTTGCGTAGGCCCGACTGAGTCGAAGGGCTTGCTTGGTGGATAGCAGCATGTTCGCCCGCCTGACTTACGAATGCGTGTGGCTTGGAGGATGGCAGGGTTCCTCGGAAAGCAATTTCGTACCTCCCTGTCAACTCTAGCATGGCCATCGACAGCGATCGGCGGTCAACGAGGTTGCCAGGAGGCTGCTTCTCTGCCAAGGCAGAGAGGTTCTTCTGGAGCGATGAGACTGACAAACATTCAAGAATAGACGTCAATATTAGTCACGAGAGCGTCGGAAACGAAAGCAATAACGGGCCGTGGGCAACAACAGAAGCCGCAGAAGCTCCAAATCCCGCAGAAAACAGTGGTTAGAGCGGCAGCCCTATTCCTATCACTATCACTATCACTATCACTATCACTATCACTATCACTACCATCACTATCCCTACCCCTATCCCTATCCCTATGACTATCACTTCGCCAGAACATAGTCCCGCTGGTCAGCTACCAGCTGAACCTCGATGGCTTAGCTACAGGCCGACTTACTTTGATCAATCTCATCGTCACTGTACACAACCGGCAGTGCCATTCCGAATTTGGGCTCCAAAACTTCGATGAGTTTGAGAATTTGGTGCTGAGTTTCAGCCAAGCCAGTATCAACGGGGTCGATTTCCATGGACGCCACTGGATCAGTTGATTCTTCCAGAATACGAACAAGGGCTGACGAAATGTCAAAATCCGGAGCGGCTTCTTCAGATAGGGCATCGTGTATCATTTGGTGCTCGTCCAAGCCGAGAACTGGAGCTTGTTCGGCGTCGGCTCCCCCGTTCGAGTCAATGTCGCCCGCGAAAACTGGTAGCGCGAGATTCAACGAGGCGCTTGGAGAGGCAAGGTCATTGAGGACCAACGAGGATTCGGTTTGAGAGACAAAGGCACCTGTTGCGTCGGCGTCGGGCTTGAAAGACAGAAACGCTCCTGGCGCAAGAAACTCCACTGCCGAACCGAGAAGCAACATTCGGATATGAACGGATGGATGAGCAATCTGCCCGCATATTGGCGGCAGGGCTGTCGGCGCTGCTTGGCCGAGCGCCCCCCCCCCCAACGTCTCCGCCATACGACATGCACATCAGAGTTCTATCCTGCGCACCTATCTCATGGCTCTTTCGCCGTCGGCGAGTCTGATTCTTGGTTGGCGCCACATGCTCGGGGGATGACACAAATTCGAGCTGGGGGACGGTTTTGCAAGGGAGCTGGAACGAGACTTGAACAAGCTGGGCCTCGCTATCTGAGATCGACCGAGCATTGCAGCATACGTCATCACCAAATGGCAATCGGGGGGCTGAAAGCGTGAGCCACAAGCAATCCTGTTCAAGGCAGTAGCGCCTCCCAAAACCAAACAGTGCATCAGACTGACCTAATATTGCTTTATCTTGTGCAACTAGGGGTCTGATCGGCCCACTAGAAAAGTAGTATGAGCCATCTGGGCCCTGTTTCATCAGAGCTACTTTCTGGTTCTGGCACAACCGATCTGGCAGAGCGCGGAGATACGGGCACCGGTTAGCATCAAAAGAGTAGCAACTGTGCTCGCACCGACCCGGCTCCCGAACCAACCTTGAGGATCCAGCTGGATAAGATGGCAGAAAAGTATAAGCAGGTGAATAGGACATTGATTTAGCTACAGGGTGTGATTGCTGCCGCCGAGAAGCAGCAGCCCCTCTCCTGTGTCGACCAAAAGGGAAGCACACGATACGATGGAAAAGCCACAGGCAAGGCGAAATCCATGCGGTTCGTTGGATCGACATGCTGGCACGATGATAACCACCTGGCTAAAGATCGCTCGCGGACCAAATACTGGAGATCGGGTCGATGGGTTTGCGCACTTGGTGCCCGAGTCCGAGGGAAGGTTTTGGTGGAGACTGCGGACCAGTCGGATGCCCGCTCGATACAACCGATGAGCGGTGTCAAAGACCTCTCCACCATACGGATAGAGGGCCATGATGTTGCTCATCGATATTTCAAAGTCATGCTTGGTTGGATCGGTAACAGAACAGATCGATATCGAAAGGAAAATGCAGAGATTCCCGCGTCGAGTTGAATCAGAGCTGTCACGCACATGGCCAGTCGATCTCATCCTCAATATCCAAGGACCATCATTACCTCGAAATGATCGAGAGACAGATAGGCACCTGCCGTGACCTTTTCGCGCATCTTTGAAAAGTCGACGTGGTCAGGCGCGGCGCCGGGATCGGGGTGGGTCTGATCAAAGAGCTCGAGCTCATCTTCGCTGGCATCGTCATGGCAGCCAAGAGAAGCGAAGCAATTAGACAGCCGCCCAAGTGGAGCACAGATCTAGAGACCACCACCCGGCAAGGTCGGCTGGCGCTCTGCAGCTGCGTGTATGCCTGTTGGCGAGCTGCTGCCGGCTGTCGAGCACCAATGCTGCACCAGCTCCGATGCCAAAGCGAATATCAATGCTACCGACCCAGCGAGAACGAAGAGAATATCTTGGAGGACACTCTGGAGCGGCATAATTTCCATGGCTAAGGGTGAGGCGAACGAGGGACGTGAGGGTTCGGCAGTGCCGATCTTGGGCAAGCGGGAGGTTGGCCGATCAGATCAAGGTCATCATGGCTTCTGGGTGGTCAGCAGCGCTCTCGCATGCTCTCGTCATGTTCTCGGTTGGTCTCGCCGTGCTCTCGCCTGGCCTCGCTCTCGGGCTTTCTCCTCTGGGCGATCTCAACGTTCACAGCCAGTTCGTGCAAGTGTCGTCAGGGGAACGGCGCAGGTCGATCCGCCCAGGACAACACACCACCGCCAGCACTCAGTCTGCCGGGATATCGCACACCAACAAGTGGCCAGTCGCTCATATTGTTTGCTGTACAGGTTGTATTGGAGCTGCATCCGCAAAGCCTTTGCTTTGTACAAAAAACAAGCCTTTTATTGAACTACCCATCTCCGTGCTGCGGAGTCCATTACTTCTGCTCGACCGGGCCGAGAAGAGCCTCCTTCTTGGCAGCAAGTCTCTCCTGGCGACGCTCACGAGCAGCCTTGGACTTGTTGCGGTGAGCCTCAGCCTGGTCGCTGTGTCAAAAACAAAGTATGTGAGCAGCCGGACACAGGGTGTCGCACATACAGTTTGTAAAGGTCGCTCAAACACAGAGGTGATGACGTACGCGAGGAGCTTGGCACGAGCCTTCTCAGCCTTGGCCTTGTGGATGTACTCCATGAGGACACGCTTGTTCTTGAAGACGTTACCCTTGGACTTCAGGTAGAGAGAGTGGTAGCTGGGAGCCAACCAAGAACCCAGAGGTTAGCTGCATCAGGAAGAAGCAGCATGTGCCAGCCAGACAATACAGCAGATGGATCACACATTCAAGCATGGGATCGCCAAGGTATACGTACAGATGCTTGTCGATCTTTCCAGACTCTCGGTACTTGCGGAGGAGGCGGCGGAGGACACGCATGCGGCGCATCCAGAGGACGGCAGTGGGCATGCGGGCCTCGGCAGTACCGCGGCGCTTACCGGTGCCGGTGTGGCGACCGAGACGCTTGGCAGCAAGCTTCTCACGGACACGGAATCGCGAGTGAGAGACCTGAGGCTTCTTGATGATCAGGCCATCCTTAGCCAACTTGCGGATGTTCTTGCCTGGTGGCGGAAAACGGGATCAGGGAATGTTGCCCACACTGTTGACAAGAAGCAATCGGAAGGAGATCTGCCCCGGTGCACGGATCCTCAAAACACTTACGGGAGTTGGCATTGGCGATCTCGGTGACCTCGTTGGGGTCGAGCCAAATCTTGCGCTTGCCGCACTTGAGGACGGCGGCAGCAAGTCGCTTCTGAGAACGGAGGTTGACCCTGAAACAGACAAAGTCGAGCCATTAGGCCAAGCGCTCGGGGCCAAGAGACGTCATTTCGGATAGAAGCCTCCGGGATCGAGTGTTGGTCCATATGCTCCCTTTTTGAACGTCGTTCCGGTGAATGGTTGATCCTGTTGCGTGCCAATGATCCAATTGCCAGAAGACGCATCCACAAGCTTTTCGTTCGATCAGGGTCCGTGATGCCCAAAGTTTCCTCGGTGTGTAGTCCATGCCCAACCATGAAACCAGACGAGGCGATGTAGGTCAAGCCCGGCGGAAACCCTTCCATGGCAGTCACGATGACTTGATTGACAGCGGCAGAGACCCAGCACAGCGTTTCTCGGCCAAAATGCCGAAAACTCCACAGCGGCACCGAGCGCCGAGCACGATCCGTGTCGATGGTGTTCTGTGATCGGGAGCGGACCGCTTCGCCAGAGCGGTTCCGGGATATTCCCAGCTTGCTGCTCCGTAGGTGGGTTCGTCACACTTGCCGCCGTTGGGGCTTGGCTCGCCTGTCGTGGGCAATTCACGGGCGCCGACTTACATTTTATGCAACTGTAAGCTTAATCCACCCCAAAGCGATTATGGAGATTGGAAATTGGGCAGAAAGGGGAGAGTCAAAAAGGTGCTGCCCAAGGCGGTGTGTTAACCCAAGCGGCGAGGAGAAAAAGAGTCTGGGGCGTATGTGGCGCAGCCCGACACCCCAATCGGAATATTTCCTGCTGGCTGCGCCACGGAATGCGGCGACAGAACCAGGACTGGATCCAGCCGGCTGCGCGGGGAGTGATTGGGCGGGGGGCGGCCTTGCTTCTGATTGGACACGACGAGAGAGAGAGAGAGAGAGAGAGAGAGAGAGAGAGAGAGAGAGGGCCGTCTCGGAGGCAATATCGTTTGGCCGCCTTCGTGGGTCAGGAATCCCGCTCGTCTCGCTGTCGAATCATGGCTTCTGTCATCAAAAAGACCCTGGTCGGATGGTAGGCTGTAACCGCATCATTCCTATGTAGCCAGGCCAGTGCTTTCCGGCTCGTTTTTGTCGCCGATCCCGTTTTCTGCCCAGACAGAGCTTCTGACCGCCACTTGCATCCCTTTCCCGCATCAGGGCCCTCTTCACCGTCGCAACCTATGTCTCAATTAACTGGGTGCGCTTCAGCGTTAGCAGCAGAAAGAAGGAAGAGTACCGCAGAACGCTGGAAGAACGCCAGGTGTCATGAGGCCGAGGAGCTCTCGGCCTGAGCTCCAGTCCATGCCTGGAGGTGGCACACGAATCCGTCAAAGCCGAAACTCTGCCAGGTGTGCACGGTCAGGCATCCGATATCTTCTAGTTATGACATCCTAACTCGCCCCCTCGGATTTGTGTCGGATGGATTCAACATCAATAAACACCTTCAAGGCCGAACCGCTCCGCACTGTGACGGAGATTGGAATGGAGAGGATGTCTGGGTTGATCTTTATTGGAAGCCGTCTACGAGGGCTCGATTCGGGGAGGGGTTGGGCTCTGCACAACTGCGGCCAGGATCTGCGTGGCAAACGGATTGGGGGTGGCCGCACGATCACGGACGGGAGTCTACGCGATTGCAGGAACTGGATCCGTCGAATGCGTTTGGCGCCGCTACTTCTTCTTTCCCTTTTCTTCTTTGCGATACGAAAACGGTTTCCGAGTGGCAGCGAATTCCCCGAGCTTGTGGTTGACCATTTGCTCGGTGACAAGCACGGGGATGTGCTCTTTGCCGTTGTGAACCAGGAACTTGCGGCCGACATATGACGGCAGAATGGTGCAGGCCCGAGCGCTCGTCTTGATTGCTTCGCCAGCAGCAACCTGGGGGAACTTCACAAAGAAGGGGCCTTTCCAGACAGATCGACCCATGGCTCAGCTTGTGTTGTGTTGTGTTGTGCTGTGGGATCGGGATGGACGAGCGGGAATGCAAATGCGCTGGATCTGGCTGCGAACCACTGTCGGCATTCTGGCCACGAAACACCAGAAAACCCGCCCTCTGTCACGTGTGGGGCTTGGCGCTTGCCGCGTGCAGATTCCCCGCCACACCACTGCCACCGGATCGAACCGGCACAGGTACACACACACACACACGCGACCCTGGCTCGCACCTTCGTCCTGCATCTGCATCCATCAAAGGCTCCCCGCCCAGCGCACATCATCTGGCGCACATCGTCGCCACCTGAACCGCCGCCTGAACCGCCGCCTGGACCGCCGCATAGTTCGTCGCCCCTGCCTTCGCCACATCCAATATCCGACTTCATCCACCTCTTGTCGCATCAAGCTCGTCCCTCGGTTCTGATGAGTGCAGCTCTGCCGGACCAGGCCTCGGACCTTGCCGAGAAATACAAGACCCTCCTCCAAGAGCGTTCTGTGCTCAAGGCTCAAAACTCGGTGCTCAAGAAAGCACTGCTGGAGGTTGGTGGCCGATGGAGTGGTCCGACGTATTCAGATATTCCGATGAGGCTGGCTCACTGAAAGCCGGGTTCGTCCGTCCTCCCCACAACGACAATTCTGCTGACCCTCCTGATCCTCCTATTCCACAGGAGCAAACCAACTCCAAGACCTTGGCTAACCAGCTGAAGCAGAAGGAGGAAAAGCTGCGTCAAACCACGCAAGAGCTCGATCTACAGCAGTACCACAACGATGCTCTCGCAAAACGAATCGAAAACCTCAGAATCGAGGGCCAACGGCCGCTGTCGGTGAGGATTGCAAACCTGCGGTTGGGCTGTCAAGGGCCGCCACCTGCCCTTGCCGGATCTATTCGAGACCTACCGACTTTCTATCTATAACCCATTCACGAGCTCAACTCGGCTTCAACTTGGCATTCCCAACCCAGGCTGTCTTGCCCTTCCGTCGCTCAACGCCCCTCTCTCCCAAGGACAGCCGTGAAATCGATGTACTTTCCGAGGAACTGTCGAACCGCATTGCTGAGAGTGGTAAGAGCTTTTATCCTTAGTTTCCACCTTGCTCCTTCCTGCGTCGCTCGGTCTAGCGGGGCCGGTCCGGCTCAAAAGCAAATGCCACCGCCCCATGGCTGGCGCTGATAAATCGACTCGCCACCTGTATTCCGTCTCCAGAGCAGCTCCATCGAAAAATTGCCGATCTGACAACCATTAATGAGCAGCTCGAGGTTCAAATTGCCGAAATGTCGACCGCATACAACGGCTTGTTGGTAGGTGCTATAGATTCATTGCCTATCGGCTTTGCCGCCGACCGCGTACTGTGCAGCGCCGGTCTCGTCGAGCTTTGTGTCGAGCGCCTATCTCACCGCACCCAACCCATTCGACCTCTTCCGCCACGATATGAACATCATGGTGTAGAAAGAATCGCAAATCATTGACACAGAGAATCAGAAGCTCAAATCCACATCATTGCGGCTCCAGTCAACCCTTGAGGAGTCGTCAACCCAGGCGACATCCTTCTTGGATCAGTACAACTCACTCCAGCGCCTTATTAGCACCCGGCTGGAAAGCCTCACGATCGCCTTCATCAACGCCGAAAACTGCCGGAAAGCCCAGTACGCAACGATATCTGTACCATCGCATCCGAGTTGTCGATGCAGCTTTGTAGCTAACTTGCATAACTCATCGCGCCAACGTCTAGATCGAGAATAATGACGGCAAGCCCCGATGTGAGTTTGACTCTTGCCCTGATCCAATGCCGGACACTAGCGCTGTCCGATCGATCACTTCAAGCGTAGCGCTACCCAACTCCAACACCGCGGGTTACCTTTGTTCATAGATTGCCAATTGGTGCCAAGCACTGGAGGAGTTTACCGATAAAATCCACAGATACACCAGCGTTTTCTACCAAATCTACAAGGTGAGTGACCCAGCTTCCCAGTCTCTACTGAATCTGTTCTCGCTTTAGCGCTCACCTAGCCATTTCGACTGGCTCAGCCCAGCTCCCAGGTACAGCCACAATGGACAAAGACGTCTTTCAAGACCTGGCCTGAGGGGCTTCCCGCGCTCCAGATCGGACTGCAGATTGTGCACTATGCCAACACTGCGCACCACGCGGCCTTTTCAAAACACATCCGCCCAAACTCCTGGTCGAGCTCGATACTCTCATGTGTCGGCCTGATTTGTCGAACATACGAATCAATCATCGAGTCTGTGAAGCTATTAGGTATTCGCTATCCTCTCTTTGAACCCCACAAACCCCCGACCTTGTCGATATTGGCTGCGTAAAACCAGGGCTCCCACTGACCTCCATCGGCCGTTCCTTGCTGCAAGGGAGTGCTCCTCTTACAATGCACACGGCGATCCAAAAGCGAATCGAGCTCTCGTTCATCCGCCTCGTGTATACTACCAGCGACCTTTCTCGTTACTGGCGATACTACAAGAGTGTCGATGAAAGTTCTGAATTTGACATCGAGCTGATCCTCAATAGCCTCATGGATCCTGCAGGTAGCCATCCACGCCACCGCTAACGCACGCGACATGATCCCGGTCATTGACCCTGCACGTCGGATCGCATCTCCATAGGCTCAGTCAATATCGTTGAGCTCTCCGAAGTGGCCACCCAATCCACATCCCTGACCGATATTCAGGCCCAGATTGATGTTTGTGAAGGTAGGTCGGCGATAGCTATGATACGTTCTGCATTCCTCCAAATACATCGCCATCAGTTTCGGTTTCTCGTGACGCGCACCTGTTCTCAGCACAAGGCCATTTTGCTCCGCTTGCGCCTTGCCCCTGCTCACACGGACGTCATTCCATGCCACAGGGGGTGTCAGAAACCTTTCGCGCGACTGGGAATCTCTTTGCATCCAAAACAAAGAGCTGTCGCTTTTAGCCGAGCATCAATCGGCGGACATGTCGTCGATCAAGGCCCGCCTCGAAGTTGAGCAGCGCGGATATATCGAAGCCGAACGGGAGTGGGAAGAGCTGCGCCAGACTATGGCCACTGAGATATCAAAATATCGCTCGGAAATTGATGCGCTCCTAAGTGAGAGGAAGCCCAAGCCACTCACGGAAAGCCGGGAAATGCAAACAGATAATGTATATATGGTCTCGCCGTTGCCATCATGTAGCATCCATGCTACCTGCCCAGTCGCGCACGATGGCCCATTTGGTTTCTGTTACTAAAGTCCTCCACCACCACCACCACCCTCTCTTCCTGCACAGACAACGCCACCGACCCCGGTCTTGCACCAGAACGAGCCTCTCGGCGCAGCACATGGTGGAAAGGTTCGTTCACCCATGATGATGAGAATGCGCTCGGCTTCAATAGCTTGGCTTTGTCCACTAACCAGGCCGATACTGACCCTATTTGCTTGGATTGTTGTGTATTTAACTCGCCTGTGATGGCGCTCGCGTATCCCCCCCCCTCAGAGCGAAATCAACCTTCTTGGGCCACTTGCTCGCTTGAAACAGCTCTATCAGCAGCTCGAGGTATCCGAAGCAAAGGTCATTCGACTCCAACATAGCCAGGAGCGACAAACCCTGGAACCGGTCGCTGTTTAGGTAGAGGAGTATTGCCGACTCGGCACGCTGTCACCACATGATCCAGTTCCCATATCCTCGGAGGATGGACGACTCGAATAGCCCCTTGTTCTTCGGCTGCGGCACGAGTTATCCCAATAGCAAATGATTTACCACACCCCATCTCCATGCATGGTAACTCGCAAAGGCTTGCGGTTAGCTGGGGGATGCGGAATACATGGCTCACAGCTATTTGTGGTGGTTGGTGTTGCTGGTCGTATGATACCCCCAGTCGTTTGCAGTTACTGTCACACACAGTCGGCATCGCGAGCTGATTTATTGAGAGAAAACACCGGCAGTCATAAGGACATTTGGGCGGGTGAACTGCAACGCATGAAGCGTCGTCTTTTTTGTCACGTATGTGGACGTTGGCGATACAATCGGGCCGCTGCAAGATAAAGGGAAGTGATTAGTCTCCTCGCTACATGCCGAGGCGGCTCCTGCAGGCTACTCATCGAGTCACTGTCATAGCACTCACAATTTGGCCCGCTGGTTTGTGGCCTCTTTCTTCAAAATCGCTGAATCGGCCTCCGATGTCTGCACATCCCAGAGTCGCACTGTTCGGTCGGCGCCTCCGGACACAAGCGAATGGTTGTCGGTGCTGAAGCAGAGACTGTAAACGGGCTGGGTGTGACCGATAAGCGTTTTAATGCGCCGGCCCGAAGCAATATCCCAGAGTGCGATGGTCCCATCGTCGGCTGATCGAAGAAGGAAGGGTGAAAAATGAATCGTGTGAGCCGACTTTCGACGATCTACTGAGGCTCGGGAACACGCGAGTCGATGCAGGGGGAAACCGTACCAGCGCAAGCGAGTGAGCGGCCGTCTGGCGACACTGCCATAGAGAGTACGCTCCCAGAGTGTTTCAAAAACAGACGGACAGTGCTCCCGGTCTGGATGTCCCACATCCGGCAAGTTTTGTCACTCGAGCCTGTGAACACATAGTTGCTGTTGGGATGAAATCGAACCACCTGTCGAAAGGAAGGAAGGGGCGTCAGTCGTGTTGCCACGGACGCATTTATCAGCGCCAGAGGCTTCCGGTCGATTCCGAAATGATCGGCAAAGAGCACGCAGGCTCTTGTATATCGCTGTGTCTGCACGCCGTCCCATGGCAACTCACGATTCCCGCACCAACGACACCTACATCGACATCAGAGAGATGTCCAACAAACACGCGCAGGGGGTAGATGTGATCACAGCTCCAAAGCCTAGCGGTCTTGTCATGGGAGGCCGTTGCAAAGTAAAATCCGACGGGACTGAAAGCGACATCCCAGATTGGGAAATTGTGGCCGCGATAGGCAACCAAGTTTGTGCCGATCTCTGTGCTCCACAAGCGAGCTGGGGACAGATCAATTGATGAGTTCTTGATCACCGATCGCTGTACCGATACTCTTCCTGCAGGGACTAATCACTGCTATCCAAGTGAACGGAGCTCGTCGTATGTAAACCACAAACGAGACAAAGTTCTCGGAGATAGCTCGGGCAGAACGATGCCTTGTAATCGACGGCTTGTCGGACACCATCCATCGACCTGGATCGAGTCGTGTCTTTCCCTCGATCCACTCATCCCAGCCTACCCGTGCGATCCTCTGAAGCTGAAACTATATACTTGGTATCCGGGCTGAAGCTACATGCGTAGACTGGCCCTGAGTGCCCAACTAGCCTGCGGTATTGCTTGACAGAGAGCGATCGTTCGGCTAGCAAACAGAGCCACATTAGCAAGGCCCGTGGAACGCGATCGTCATCTACGATTGATTTCGATGGCATTCGGCAGCCGATTGTGCGCAGATCCACTTACCCCCATCTTCAGTAGATACCGGCTGGACGTTTTTGGAGTCGTTTTCAAGATCCCATAGCTTGATTACTGAATCGGTGAATCCGGCAGCCACCATGCGGCTGTCCTGAGATATACCGATTGATGTCAGGCTGGGTAAATCGTACATACCGTTAGTTGGGCCAGTTCGAGGATGACCACGGTGTCGAGACGTTCGCCTGCCAGCTCTGTGGTGAATAATGCATATCTCGGTGCCCGATCCGACGACTCAAGGCGTCGACCAGAGCGACAAGCTGGAAGCTGCGCCAAACGAAGCTGTGGAGCATCGAACCTGTTGAAGGTATTGTGGAACGTGTACGAGCAGATCGATATCGAGCTTGCGGGGGCAGTCCGGACGGCGCTCCGAAGAAGCTGGAGTTCCTTTGCTTCTTTGGCAAGCTCATGATAGCGCCTGTTCCGAGTGTGATGCGAAGGCAAACCATTCACACAGCATCGGCATCAGATTGGGCTCGTACAGCTAGACCTACAACTGCGATATTCCGTCACTGGCGGAAAATGGCTCCGAAGAGGTTGATCCTACTCACTGAGGAGGCAGTGGGATAGCATCTCGTGCTGGAGAATCGCTTGCAGCCTCCTTTTTGATCTTCATCAAGGCGTCTTTGAGAGCAGCATCTGTCGACTGCGTTGGTCGGTTGTCGTTATCGTTATCGTTGTCGTTGTCGTTGTCGTTGTCGTTGTCGTTGTCGTTGTCGTTGTCGTTGTCGTTGTCGTTGTCGTTGTCGTTGTCGTTGTTCGGGCAGGGTCGGGCGATCAGTATCAATTAGCGACGTCTTCGCGGCAGCTATGCGGCTCCATCCATGGGCGAGCCATTGGGGAATCATCCGCCAGTGCTGATTGGACACATCGATCGTGCTTCCGATAGACTCGCTCTGCTTGGATTAACCAATGTTGCCGACACTCCCTCGCTCTATGCAATCGCCTCTATGCGGCCTTGACTCTTACTTCGTCTTTGCAAGCCTTCTCGATTTCGGCAAATAGTGCCGCGTCCGAAGGCAATTCGCCAAGCAGCACGGGCTGGCTGTTGAATTGGCTCCACTGACCCACAGACTCGGTCAAGATGCCAATCTCAGGGATTTCCTCAGTAGTCAGCGTGGGATAGTCCGAGGTTGCTGTTTGGACCGAGGGTTGGCGTCGCCACAGTTGGTTACTTGCCAAAGAGCGAACGGCCACCACGCCGTGATCCCACTCCAGAAGCACGAGACCCAAGCGATATCGCCGCGCATAATCATCAAGGTACACAAGGTCCATCGAATGTATAAGAGCGTGTGTAAGGTCTCACCTTGAATGTTGATGTGCTGATTCACAATTCTCAGAAGCAAAAACAGCTTGTTGTCCTGAAGGAACGCAATCAAGAGCTCGTACGAATAGCGACTCAGGATGACAGTGTACTTGGACTTTCTGAATAGCTGAGCAAACTCATTCTCCTGAATGTGGTGTGGCTCCAAGATCGAGGAAAGCCGCTGAATATCCTGTCCGTGCTCCTCAATGAAATCCAAGCGAAACGCATCGAGGAAATGGCGAGCTTCCGCACGAGAACCGACACGGTCAGTCTCAGGAGAATGGCGGATACTGGGTCGTCGACGTTATGCACGATGTGCAGAGCCTCGACCATCTCAATCCCTACCTTTGTCCCCCAGCCCGCGACTTATCAAATCGAGGTAAAAGTTCACATACACCGGGAAGAGGATCTTGCGAAGCTCAGTCTGATAGACAACCCGAGCAAGACGCAGATGGGATATTTTCACAAGCATTTAATCTCGGCAATTTGACTGCCACACCGGTAACAACTGTGATCGCGCACGGCTTTACCGGACGATGAGCGAGGCTTCACGGGTCAGCTTACCTTGTATTTGTCGATGGACTCATCGACCCATCGCCGGAGCTGCCCAAAACTTGACTCAAACGCCGCAGGATCGGACGACTCTCGCTCATTGAAAAATGCCACAAGATCGGGAATCGAGATCGAAGCAATACCATCTTTGGAGGGCGGCTGCTCTAAAGATCCGAGCGGCTTGATTTGGGCATCTTGCTTGAATGCAACCTCGGCCTGTTTAAACCCTGCGGACAGTTATAAATAAGCATATTGGACACAGATGCCTCCCTTCGGACATATCAGAGCCGACTGGGCTGATATTGGCTTTGGCTTTGGTTTTGGTTGTTTTGTTTTGGTTTTGGGATATCGAAGCTGAGGGTCGGATCATGGAGTCAAGCACAGCCTCACAGGTTGCCCCTGTCCTTGCCTCGAGCTCTGAGATAGTTTGCTACGAACTGGTCCAGAAATGCGTTGTCGGAGGCAGCCTCGGAGGCCATGTTGGGATCTGAGACCGAAGCAGCCATCGGCCAGCCGATGCCAGGGACAATCATCAGGGTAAACATCAGTGGCAAACATCGGGAAACAGACAGCGGTGTTCAGCAGTGGACGCAGCACAGCGGAGCTGAAAGTGGCTGATCGTGGCTGCAATCGTGCCCCAGGCACACGGCGCCGCCGCTGAGCATACATGTGCAGTGGTTTCCGGGGGGATGCGCTTGGACGATCTGATCGGCAACAGAGCGAGTCCTGGCCAGCCCGCGCCGTGGTTTTGGGTGCGAGAAACCAGGCGGAAGCAAACCGGGCGGGCTGCATCTTCCCGTGACACCCACCTGACCCGGCGCAACGAAAATTTTCTGCGCATGGGCGCAAAAGGCAAAACGGGTCTGTTGGCGATCTCTGGCCGCTTTCCCAGAACATCCAGCCAAGTACCCGCGGGATCGCCCTGATCCAGTCCAGATCCAGCCCGATCCAGGTGCGCCAGCATCCCAGTCAACAGAAGCCGACACAGGCTACTCGTCACACCCGGCCGACAGTTCCGCATCGCGCTGTGGATGCTGTTGATTCGCCGTGCTGATGGCATCGCTGTGCTCCATGCTTGTCCCCCGCAGGATGAGTCTGATTTTTGCCAAGCTCGTGCCAAGGCCCATCTGGGCAAGAGCCATCCAAGCAAGCACACCGATTCGCATGCTCTCGACGTCTTCAGCTCGCTTTGAGGCAGCCAAGTCTGATGCTGTGGGACAGCCGGTCGCTGCGACAGCCGAGACAGAAGCAGAAGACAGAGCCCAAGCCGATGCACCAGCCAGCCGCGATGGAGAAATCGAGCGCCCCGCCGAGCCCACCTTTCAAACGCATAAAGAGTTTGTTGAATCTCTCGGCCCTATCGAGGGCCCATTCGCGGAGGCAAAGAAGTGGCTGATTGAGAACCGAGGACTGTATCAGTACACTCGCGGACCACCAGCGTTTGTTGGAGCGAACGTGCGCCAGGGCGGCAAGTCGGTAAGGGTCTCCTCCATTTTGTACAGCAGCGCTTCCGCATTGTGCCATAGTCGCGCTGCCGATCGCACCTTGCCGCGGCCGAGGGACTGCATCTACGTAATGCTGCCCGAATCGGTGTCAGCTTCCATGTGGCCTATTGGACATCCACTTGGCCATGGTCTCTGGGATCACAACCAGGCCGTTCCATGGTGCTTGAGTTGGGATATCGACCGTAGCTGACGTCTACCCAAGATCATTTTACTGATCAAAACCAACTCCCAAACGACCCGTCATTTGGTGGTGGCTGCATCGGCCCCAGCCCGTCCCGTTCCCGATGAATCCGCTGTTCAGACCCAAGCCGCCGGTTGCCGAGGCAACCAAACAGGAAATCTACAAGCTCTTCCGAGCCGACCCGAAAAAGAACACACCACGATCTCTGGGTGTCCAGTTCGGGCTTTCGATCATTCGAGTCGAGGCCATCCTGAGACTGAAAGCTCTGGAGGCCAAAATGATCCAGGAAGGAAAGACCCCACAGACGAATCTGACCGAGGGTATGGAGTCTTACCTGGGCTCCCAGACCATTGCCCGATCAACGAACGCGAATGCCCGTCGCCCTCGGCGCGAGCCCCTCCGATTCATGGCCTCGGACAACAGCCGGCCCTTCTTCCGCCTCGTTGATGAAATGGAGTCATTTTCGCCAGAGGTTTGTCATCTTGCTGCACTCACTGGATAAGCCGCACATCGATCTGCGCGTCAACCATGGCTGGCCAGAAATCGACCAGAATAAGCGCAGCCATCGGAGTACCCCAAGCCATACTGTCCACCAATCAGCTTGTATCGTTAACATTCGCACATTCGCCCTTGTTCTTGTTGTCTACGTCCTCAGGAAGCAGCCGTAATCATGGAAAAGGATCCGTACTCCAAGATGGTCGATCGAGTCAAGCAGCACGATGGCAAGATCCTGCAGCTCGACCCGCCTGCTGAAAAGCCTGTTGAGACGATCGCGTCCTCCAACCGAGTGCAATCCAAATTTGCATTCATGATCTCGGATTCATCTGATCCTCTGGTATGAGTCCACATTGATCTCCATGTCTGAGCACAACCGAGAGCTTGTTGTTGGTCGACGTCGTTGCTTGTGCTATTCCAGTGCGCACTGCAGTGTGTATTTTCGCCGCCCGAACACTTCAACTGTATGAAGTGAATTGCCTCTCCGCTATCGCGACCTTGCAATTACGGATCCAAGGCGCCTGCTTCCGATCAGAGGATGGCTCCATTGCACAGCCGACTATATTTGTGGCAGCTGCAAGGGTCTTTGCTGACAACGCCACATGGGCTCGCTCCCTTCGCTATTTTGTACAACAGAAGCAACAACTCTTTATTCGACAAAAGAACGGAGAACTTCGCCCCCTTACCAACGTCGAAAGGTTCCAGAAGCGCAACGAGAAGCCCAAGTATGCTGTCATCGGATAGACGAGGCACTTTAGCTTTCCAGGAAAGAGCGGGCGCCTAGTTTCCAGAAATCGCATGTATTTGAATGCCGCCTCCTGACGGAGACTCATCGACCCATTACTACCAATGATGCTATCAATTGACGACAGGCTTCCATTGAGAAGCGCAGTCCCGAATACACTCTATCGCTTGCTCGCGATAGAAATCCCACAAATAGCGCCTATATGATCAGAGCAAGCCCAGATCCTGCTCGTGCACAGAAATACGACGGGGCTCATATACGCTCTTTCACAGCCCAATCCTGCCTTCAGCGTGGCGAGTGGCTTGAAGGCCGATGTGGGCTCTGTGACTCCGATGGTGGGGGAGCTGCCCATGGTACCCGGCGAACCTGAGCCTCCATGGGCTCGATACCTATCTCTCTCCTACTTCCACGGTGCATTCCCAAGGCAACCACAATGTCAGTCCCATCGAGAATATTGCCTGGTTCCGGTGGAGGAATGTATATCCACGTCCAGGAAAAGCGACAGCCCTGCTTCAAACAGGGTGACTTGTTTCATTGTATGACCAGTATATTTAGACAACAGACCAACAGCCTCCGATCTCAAAGCAGATTGGCTTCGACACGGCCGAGGGCGTTCGCATGATCAGTCGCACCGACTCTGACACAACTACTACGCGTCCTTATCTTCCTTGGCAGGGACGCTTGCGCTGTTGATGTCTTCCAAGAATTGCTGTGTGGGGCTGGAAGGTCGGCTCGGCATAGGGCTATTGTTGATGTTGTCAATCACCTTCTGCGTTGGAGATGCAGAACGGCTCGGCATCGGGCTACTGTTGATCTCGACAATGAGTTTCTCGGCTGGCGATAACCGCGATTTAGGACGGGACAATGATACAGAAAACAAATTAGTCAGCAGTTGCAGCTGCAGCCGCGCTTTTACCCCACCCTCTCAGGTTGTTGAAAGCGTATATCTGCTAAGGATCCGATCCCAGGCAGATGCCGCATCGGCCATTGGCAGCAAGAATCAGACACAAACCCTCTGCAAACAGATCGCCGTGCTCATATTCCTCGTCCTCGTCGTCCTCGTCGTCTTCCTCTTCTTCGTCTTCATCGCCTTCACCAGCGGCGTCGGGCTTCTGAGCATCGGTAGCGTCGGTAGCGTCTGTAGCGGCGGGAGCTGCATCGGCGTCTTTGGAGCCAGCCGTGCTCTCTGAGCCTGCAGCAGCGGCAGCGCTCGCTGCGCCTCTGGCTTTCTTCGAACGGCCCCGGGTTCGGGTTGTCCACTGGAGACCACCCTTCCACAGAGCCTCCATCATTTCCTTTCCTACCGCCCGAGTGACTTCGACGGTGGTCTTTGTGGTTTCGTGGAGGACAAAGGTCTGGGCAAAGCCTGTATCAAAATAGTCCGTAAGGAGGGTATCGCCCAAGATAAGCTCCCGAAACGTCGAAACGGGAATCGAGAAGTTGGTCTCCGAAAGCGGTGTCTCAGAGTTGGCGGCATCAGCGTTGAGTTGAAAAGCAACGTTCAGCAGATTGGAGACGGAGTTGAGATGAGTGTCGCCTTCCTCGAGACGGAAGAGGAAGAGCAATGACTCGGAAAGGTGGATGATTTGTTCTTTGGAGATGACATTGTCGCCGTCGTCGTCGTGGATCGCAAAGAACAGATCGATCCTCCCCATCAGATCCGAGTGGATAATCTTTCCAAGGCCAATCACAATATCTTGAAAATCAACAAACCCATCGCCGTTGCGGTCGAAAAGCCTGTGAAACATGCTGGTCATGAATGCCTTTCCGACCAGGGGCCGGTCGCGATACTGTGCCTCTTCCAGGTTGGCGGCCCAGGCGGCGACCTGACCGAGGTACTGGCAAAACTGATTAGGATCAAGACGATCGCTCGATTTTTGAGATTGCTGTGTCTCGTAGTACTGGATGGAATAGTACTGATCACACAAAAACAGGAGTTCGTCCTTGGTGAATCTGGAGGTCGAGTTGAGATTGCGAATGACACTCCGCTTGGCGTAGAGATCCAACCCGTGAACGACTTTGAGGTGATGGGTCTTGCGAAGATCGACGATCATGTCATGGGTGATCATCTGGAACTCTCGGTACGCCGTCTGTATCAGGTGGCTGAACTTGGTCATCGACTTTGCGGATCCGTCGGATGATGCCACGACTTCGCCAAGCTGAGCAAAGTAGCCTTTGAACACATTGCTACAGTGGGGTCACAGATGCGGGTGCAAGAAGACTTAGTGGTCAGCTACGACGTGCATCAAGATGGCTGCCAAGGCACCGCAATAGTTACATGAGTTCCCCTTCGTCGCGAGCTTTGAGGAGCGCATCACCGTTGGTCTTGAGGATAGCCAAGCTGCACGTTTATCGTTTGTCAGAATCGGTGTGGTTGATGGAGAAAAGTGCGTATGTGGGAGGGGACGATGGTCGATTTTAGTTGAGGAGGTGGCGGTGCTCCAACAACTTGGATTGACTTGCCAATCCATTTGTAACGAGACTACTCACCCGATCTGGAAGAGAACCTGATACCACCAAGCATTGAGGGAAGAGCGGAATCGAGTCAGCGACTTTTTTGTTTGTTTGTTTTACTCGCATTCAAGGGGAAAGAAGACGCTGGGCATTGGTAAACCTCATTTGAGGCAAATACCTTGGGACCTTCCATGAAAAAGCAATCCAGGATCCTCAGTACGAACGGGAGCGGGAGCGAGTTGATGTACAGGCTCAAGAACCAGGGCAGACACGCCACCGAGAGTTGAATCTCGTACTTTTTCAAATGCTGGGCAAGCATTGGCATGTACTTTGCAGCCTGCGCAGAGTCACGGCGTCAGTATGGGCTCTGTGCCTTGGAGCGAGAAGGGACCTGGCAGCTGTGAATGAGGGCGGGTGGCGCGTTTGTTCGATCATGAGCTGCATCCAGAATAGAAACCGACCAGTGTTTCGAACACCTGATTGTCGACCACGGCGCCGACCATGTTGACGCTAGTGGGAAATGCAAAGATGGTTGACAACACAAGCAAACAGGGCAAGGCTGTTCCTCTGATCAGGCCGCTGGATTACGCTGAGTCATCGTACCTATAGTACCCAGGCAAAAAGCTATCGCAAAGCACCGTGAGAACCCAGAACGCCTGCTCCTCGGTCAAATAGATGAGAAGCACACTGGCGACAATGTTCATAGCTTGACAGTATCCAAGTTCGGGGTCGTGGAACGAGTACGCCTGTGGGCATCATAGGTTGTAGTGAGCTGCGTTCCCTTTCAATCGAGATAGTACCAGCCCACGATCCAGGATGACACCTCAGAAGCGCACTCACATAGAGCGTTCGACGCAGGGCGCTGATTCCTTCCTCATTTTGGTACCCACTGTACTCGGGTAGACTCCTGGGTGGCGGTCGCTATCAGCGACGGAAAGACTCGAGCCAGTCGACAGGATGACGCCTGGATTTGGGGTATCGCTGAAGCCACAGGGAGCATATAGACTTGCCTGTTCAAGTCCTTCTCAATCTCTTCCGTCGAAATGGATGTTCGCCCGGCATTTTCTTCGTGCAGGCGCTCGTAGTAGCCATTGTTGATATATCTACAAGAGCCACTCGTCACCACACTGACACAAGACTCAAACCCAGGTCGACAGTAATCAACCAGAATGCTCCGATGAGAGGGAACGACACCACTACCTTTTGTAGATTGCTCCACTCGAGACCTCCCAGATTTCGCCTTGATATGTAAGCACCAACCGGCAGGGCAACATTGACGACATACCATTCCATGAGTATGATTAATCACCAAAGTCAACACATGGATACGTTACCGAGGCGTCGACGAAACAGGAGAGTGGAGTGTCCAAATTTCAGTCAACCACCACTGTTCCAAACGAGGCTCTTGGCAAGCGACCGTCATACCTCGGAGTGTATTGGGAAGTCCGACCCGAACCAACTTGATGAACGTCGGAAGGCGGATGAGGGTCAAATTGCGGCCGAACTCTGGGTGTTGTCCAGCACAAAGAAAAGAGATAATGACAGTGTGACATGTTAGTTTTATCGATTCCACCAAAGTACCGATGCTATGTGCAGCATATTCACATACCATTGAAGTATGCGAGCCAGAATTTGATCTTGTTCCGTTCCTTGACCCTGCGTGGGCGTACGGCAAGAGCAATGCCAAAATGGTGCGAGGTATCGGTCAGCGGCTCCCTGCATCTCAATGAGAATGACCGAAGCTCTACCATTACAGACCGAGCGGGTCGGAAAGCCAGGTGTGATACTGGTGCGAGGTATTGCTCAAACAAGCAAACCCCGGGTGTTGGTGCAGCGTCGGGCATGACTTGGCGTCCACGCTTACTTTTTCAGCTCGACGTAGCCAAATTTGAGACCAAGGCCACCACGGACAATCTCGCGATTGTTGATCAGATCCTCGGAAGAACATGTGAGCAAAAAGGGCTTCAGGAGCTTCATGAGATGGACATGATACTGGAGCTTCTCCTTGAGGATGTCGCAGAAGGCGTCCGAGCTTTTCTTGTCGCTGGCCATCTGGAAGAGAAGCTTGAGCTTATGCCAAAGGGTGATTGCAATCGTCGAGGTCTGTGAGCTGATGCGCTCGACTCGCTTGATTGCGTAGAAAGGGATGACGAGCTGGCACTGGTTTTTGGTCGTGGTTTGGAAGCACAAGAACATTTCCGAAAGGTAGATCTGGCCTGAAAGCGTAGTTTGAACTCCTGGGATCGTGCAGCTACCCTGAATTTCTGAAAGCAGCTGCTCATCTGGCGGAAGATTAAACATAGCCTGGAACTTTTGGTTGCGCTTTTGGGCACTGAGGCTCTGCTTCAAAGGCTGCGATGAGCCGGGAGGGGCGCCCATATTGGATGGTAGCAGCTGCGAGCTGTCATCGGCAGCTTCCCAGGATAATCCAGGGGCAGGATCGGTTGTAGTGCTCTTGAGAAGACGGTGCATGGCAAGATTGGTCACATGCTCAAGCAGTTCAAAGGTCTCATCGCGGTTGAAAAGATTGGAGAAATAGTGCTAGTTGGGGTGGCGCGTTATGATTGCGAAGTGGGCCGGGGCACAAGAAGCACGACGAAGGGGGGTCAGTCGGGTAGCTGATCATCAAGGGCATATATCAAATTCTCGCCAAAGCGTATCGGTGCACAGCATCCGCCTATCAGGAAGCCAGCCAGGCAATGCGACCACCGAGCTTAGCAGTGCTGTGATGGCCGCAAAGCACATACGAAGGGCACACGGGGACCCTACCTCCTGTTTGTTCTTGGTCACAATCTTGATGGCGTCAGAAAAGACACCCCGCCTTGAGGTATCTTTCGATAGCTCCTCGATGCTCTTGAGCTCAATAACAACCTTGGTTTCAACCCCAAAGATGAACGAGTAGAAGCAAATGTAGGACATGGAGACGTACATCCAGCCTTGGTTGGTCAGCTTCTTGTGGTACGCACATGAATAGACTGGAATACCAACGGAGTCTGGATTAGATGGGCGACTTGAAGTTATCCTCGATCGGAGGACGATACGTTACCACCGGCTTGAGCGGCGCGGGAGCAATATAACTGTAGCACCACTTACAGTTGACCAAGCGCTCGGATTCCGGCAGACGGAAGGTTTGCCGCCAAGCCCTCGAGGCTGCCCGGAACTTGGCATCGGTTGATTTTTCGTCCGTGTCTTGCTCTGCATATCATGCATGGACGACAAGCGCAAGAGGTGTGGAGAAGAGCACGATTGAGGCACGGCTGGGGTGAGGAACTGCCCGTTGAATTGCGCAAATCCATGGTACCATCGAAAACACACGAAGAGCGCTGTTGGGACTGACCTGTGTTTGTGATGAGTGACTGGAACTTGGAGACAGCAAAGGCTTCCTTGTCGAGAGGATCCTCGAGCTCAGCAAGCTCGGGCATGAGCGTAGCTGGATTGCAGAGGTAGACAATGTGGCGGAATGATGAGTTCGTCTTGGCGCCGTACCGTCATCAATATACAGCCAAGGCACGGTCTAGATGACAACTTCGACAACGGGGCATACCAACGACCCAGGCCCAATCTTGCTCGATAAGCTTCAGCGTGTCGGCCGTCTAAATCGAATAACGATATGAGCATTGGATATCGACACAGCCCTAAAGAGCGTCTGGAGCGAGCACCGCCAAAACAGCAGAGCCTCCGTCGCCGTCTGTTCGCGATGCTGGCTGATAGGTTGCCAGAGAGGCAGCAACATCGAAACAGGTCAAGTACTCACGGCTACAAGATAGCCAGTGTCGCTACTCTCAGCACTCCGAAGGATGATTCGGAACGGAGGCTGCTTGGTGTCGAACCTGCAGGGTTATTGTTTTGAACGCATGTTTACCCAGACTGTGAGCATCGCAGCAACAAGCTCCAGCGGCCTTTTGAAGCGAGCGGAAGCTGCACCGTGACATGATGGAAGCTGCGATGAATCGAGCGACCAGGCAGTGCACGACACAGATGCCGGCGAGCTGCATGCTGAGCAGACGGCCCGCAGACTCTTGAGAAACAAGGCATCAAGCCCCGGGCGCGATGCCAGGGGTATGGAAGCAGAGCACCGGGCAGAACGCGAAGGACGGGCTTTACACATTCTGGATGGTCGATAAGACCGATTTCCACAGGGCTCCGTTTGACTGCTCCTTGAGCTTCTGCAGTATGAAGAGCTCGTTTTCTTTGAGAGCCTCCCAGTAGGCGGACGGCGTGATGTCCGTGGGCGTTGGAACCACCCACATGGCGGGCTCGTGGCGGGTCGGATTCGGCAGGGCAGAGGGGGTGCCGCCCACGATCGCCAGCGCCGATGTTGGAAGCAACAAGCCCAGCGAGCGAGGTGCGAGAGGATAGCGAGAGGCGCCTCGCGAGAGCAGATACGAGAGCAGCCGGATCGAATGCTGCAGCCGGATCGAGTGTGCCGCACACGCCTCCCTTGCATTTCCCTCTCGCCTTTCGGGTCAAATCGCTGTCGCCCATCCATCACCAGCAGCGTCGCCAGCAGCATCGCCAGCAGCATCGCCAGCAACGTCGCCAGCAGCAGCGTCCCGGCATGTCGGCTCTCTTTGACCAGAATCCGTACCAGTCGTACTCGGCCGGTGGCCAGGAGGACTCGCTGCAGTTTACCCAATTCAGCTATGGCGAGCCCTCCGGCGCCTCCTATTCATCCTCATACGCCCACTCGATCCAGCAACAGTCCTACAACCAGGCCTCGCGGATGCACTCCTCATCGCCGTCCGAGTTTGACTGGAGATCAGCTTTTGGAACTGGTGGTCTGGCTGGGGAGCCGCCTCTGCTCGAAGGTACATTTGCCGAGAGCTCTTGACCATGCTGCTCACCTCTGAACCATGCTGCTCACCTCTGAACCATGTCGCTCACCTCTTGGCCATGCCGCCGGCGCTAAACGATTTATCAGAGCTTGGAATCAACTTTGAGCATATAAAGAACAAGGTGCGTACCAATCATTGTGCACCCATCAAAACCTTTCAGGAGGTGTGAGGGTAGCAGGTCCCTACGTCCAGCTTCCCAGACTCGACCACAGAGCGGCGCATTTGGCAAGGGGCCCACATCGCGGGGGCGGCCATCGCCCACGTCAGGCAGCGCCTCATTCTGACGACATCCGCCTCGTCTATCCCCATTTCTCCCATTCGCTCGATTCGGCATTGCTGCCCATACCTCAAACGGCCTCGCTATGGTCTCCGATGGTGTCTCAGAGCCTCACGGTTCTCAACCCCTTCACGAACGTCGATCAGCACATCATGGACGATACCGATTTGGCCGGGCCGCTCATTTTCCTCGGGCTCTTTGGCGGTTTTTTGCTGCTGGTATGTAGACAGCTTCTCAAGCGTTAGCTGTCTTGACGGCCGACGCAGGGCTGCCCAGACCCTGCAAGCAAAGCTCCGTTTCCGGCCGCTGGCGTCAGCGTATTCCCGATTAACCTGCCTCGCCTGGACACAGTCGGGCAAGCTTCACTTTGGATACATTTACGGCGTTGCTATGCTCGGCTGCGCTTCGATGTATGTCATCCTCAACCTAATGAGCACCGACGGCATCGACGTTTCGAGAGCAACCAGCGTTCTTGGATATTGTTTGCTGCCGATGGTGCTGCTGAGCTCAAGCACAGCCCTTCTCCAGCTCAGGTGAGCAGCCTTCCAGGAGCAGACGGTTGCATCCCACCGCATACTCTGACTCTGGCTTGCTCTACATCTCCAACGGCAGCGGCTTTGGCCTCGGCATCATCGGATTCGCTTTGACGTGCGTGTCGGTTCTCTGGTGCACGTATTCGGCCTCCCTCATGTTTGTTACGGTGCTACGCATGAAGGAGCAGCAGCTCCTGGTGGCCTATCCTGTCGGCCTGCTCTACAGCGCCTTTGCCCTACTGGCGATGCTGTGATGTGCCCGCTGAGACATATGCACCAGGGCCAATAGAACGACCCAATGCAAAAACAGGATTTGATTCCAGAGAATCATTGGTCCGCTTTCCAAGGTGACAGCGTTGAAAGACAAGGCAGCACACTGTTGCTTTCGGGAAAAGCACGGCCAACAACGACCAAGTGGGTTGAATCATCTCCCGGAGCGCCCGTCTCATGGCGCCGGTCCGGCCAATATTCCGACATCGCTGCGATCGATATCTCATCGGCCGGGTGCATGCGTCACAGCAGCGGCACAAGCGCGGACCAGCGCCACATCATTCCATCCGCCTGCTTCGTCTGGGATGGGTCACGTGCCATTCGGCTGATCCGGCACCGAGCCCGTTCAAGCCGATTGACCCAGCGTGCTTGCTGTTCCGCTCGGTCGCATTCCACCGACTGCAGCCAGCCGAAAGCCAGACACCGAGGAACCGTCGATCCATCAGAAAGCATGGCACCCAAGATTTGCGTGATATGCTCCGCCGAACGAGCCGTCCTGAAACGGCCCAAGACCGGTCAGCAGCTCTGTCGAGAGTGCTTCTACACCGTATTTGAAACCGAGATCCACGAAGCCATCGTCGACAATAACCTGTTTGCTCGTGGAGACAAGGTTGCCATTGGCGCATCCGGAGGCAAAGGTGGGTGCTGTCTCAGATCTGACGATTTGGGCTGCAGTGGATCGATCCGTTGGCCGCCGAGACCCAAACACGGCCTGGAGGCAGCCACTTTGGGGCATGCAGATCTCTGGGGGCATGCAGATCTCTGGGGGCATGTAAATCTTTGGTGGATGAGATTGAGGTCTGTGGCTCTCGTGACACGCTGTTGCTAATATCGAGCCTTGGCAACATACTGTGACCCCGTATGCGCTCGTCGGCATCGGTCTTAGACTCGACGGTGCTCGCTCATGTCATGAAAACCCTGAATGAGCGATATGATTATGGACTCGAGCTCTTCCTGTTGTCTGTTGATGAGGGCATCAATGGCTATCGAGACGACTCGCTCGAGGTGAGGATCCGGGATTCAGATGTCCCAGCGGCGCTATCGTCACCGATTCAGGCACAGAACCGACTGCTCGATGCAGGTGCCGGCCAACACAAGCTGTCCTTGAATCAGTCGCCTCGAGTGGTAGTTCATTCTATCTGCCAGGAGGCTTCCCTACTGCAGGCCTGCCGCCACGGCATTACTCCACATGGTCACCCAGGCCGATACTACCACGACGCATCTGACGAAATGGCTGTGATCTTGATCATGACTCAACATCCACAATGACTCAACATCCACAATGACTCAACATCCACAGACCGTCAAGAGAAACAAGGAGCAGTATCAGCTTCCCCTGCTGATTGTGTCGTATGAACAACTCTATGGTTGGACGATGGACCAGATTGTGGAGGAAGTCGGTTTGAAAAACAACTGTAAGGAACGGCTCGTGCTCGTCGAGAGCAATCGGATTCATTCTCGCAACAGCGACTCTAATCAATCCCCTTGACCCAGGCACATTTTGTGGTGTCTTTAGACGGCAGGCGCTTGACCGAGGAGCCGCCATGCTCAAAGTCGATCATATTGTGACGGGACACAATGCCGACGACATTGCCGAAACCGTTCTGATGAACAGTAAGGATCGCTTTGAGACACGCTGACATTTGCTGCGTCTTCAGAGCAGTTGGCACAGCTGTATCCTGGCCATCCGCAGCACGACCGACTTGTGCTGCACTCTGCGTCACAAGAATCGAATGAACGAGGGGTGGATATGGATGCGATCGGCAAGAGGGAGCCTTTACGAACACGTACATACAGCACTCGTGGGGTGCTCAAATACTGATAGCTCGAAACGGCGTGGACCTACGACCGTCCTTCAGTCCTTCGCGGCGACATTGCCCGACTGCAGCGATGCACGGCCATCAAGACACTAACGGATGACTCGATACCGAGGTCCAAGCCCTTCAAATACACATACGAGAAGGAAATTGTGATGTATGGCGCTCGCGAGCCCATCTGTCTGTCTCTCGGCCGCCGCTGGTGTTGGGGCTGCACCTTGACACTGCTTATGCGCCGTCGTACCTAGGTATGCCTATTACAAGAAGCTCGACTACTTCTCGACCGAGTGCACATACTCACCGAATGCCTACAGAGGATACGCCCGTGTCTTTCTCAAAGATCTCGAATCGATTCGACCAAGTGCGATTCTTGGTGAGTGAGCGAGGAAGGGTGGAGCGCAGGTTGCCATGACGAGCATGATCTGCCTTGTGCATGCATCGACGCAATCGAGCAACTGCAAGCATTCTATCGAAGGAAACAACGCCATTTCCAAGTCCTTAAACGAGCAGGCTTCGCTACGGCACTGGCTTTATGCTAATTGCGGAGGAAATGGCTGTGTGTACGGCATGTGGATGTAGACATTATCCACTCTGGAGAAGCCTTTGAGCTGCGAGAGGAAGTTAAATCCAAGATGCCTGTCCAAAGTATGTTTATTGGTCGCGCTTGCCTCAGCGGCACCGCATCGACTCGGGTGTCGATGCGACAAAGATCACCAGTGCTGACCACGACAGCGATTGTGTTTGCTCAGGCAACTGCGAACGCTGTGGATATATCTCAAGCAACAAGCTGTGCAAGTCATGTATGCTGCTTGATGGGCTGAACAAAGGGGCCCCCAGGTAGGTGTTAGGCAAACGCAGCTATTCAGGATTCGGGGCCTTGCGTTCTTCAGGATCGTTGGACAGAGCGCTGGGGAACCTTGGAGTTTCGCCGTCGTCGCTGCTAATGAACAATACATTGATGTGTTGCTATACCCACACAGGATCGCGCTGGGATAGATGCCATTTTCATCTTGTGCAGCAGAGCGGTGCATATGCAGGCTCGATGATGGCAGGTGACCGTCGACTGGAGCGGTGTATTCAGGGAATCCGATCTGATCAATGCGGAAATACAGCATGTTTGGAGCGAGACGGAGCGGTGCCAATTTGCGCTCTGCCGTGCGCCAACCACTGCCTGCTGTTGGCTCGGGAAGCATAGTCTTGGGATGCAATATGCATTCGACCCTTCGGGCAGCTCTGTAGTTTCTCGACCTCCGAATCGTTGGATCGACCGAGTCGCCTGCCATGTGTTCTGGGCCTTGGGCGTCTGTGTTAGTGGCGGAGCCGTTCAAAGTCCAGGGAATCTCAAGATCCGTGGACTTTGTGCATCCTCCTTCCCTTGCACGAGGCATTCCCAAAGGCAACCACAACATCAGTCTCCTTTGACACGCTGTTTGATCATGGTGGATCGGTGTATTCATATCAAGAGAAAGTCCCCAATCGACACTCAAAAATGGGTGTCCTGCTTCGTGTTGGATGTGTTGGAAAGCCACGCGGAATCCGCAGCTGCCGGAGATGGCCGACAACCCGATGGCTGAACAACGCTACACAGATATTTCCTGCAGTGCATGGCGTTCATGATTTGGAATCAAAAGAGTGTCAAAGACGGTCAATGATGGAATCAGAGTGCATGGAGAGCGGGCGGCGAAACGAGACGGCCTAAAGGTCGGGGCCAAAAGAGAGCCATCCCGAGATGCACTCGTCAACGGTATACAGGCAGGATCGCATGCCTCTATAGCGCACATCGCTGCCGCCCCCTCGGAACAGAGGGCAGCGGGTCGTGTTCGAGTGCTAAGGGAATCAAAGACCACGGTCCTCGATTTATCAGGCAACCCAGCGCACAACTTGCCTCGTCCTTTTCGATGTAGTCAACCGACGGCCAGTTCTGGATGGTATTTTCAGCAAAGGAGGGATCGCAATCGATGATGATGGCGGGGAGAACCTTGAGGCGGCGAACGACGGAACCGCCGCTGGCGACGACTTTGGCGGAGGCCTCCGAAATCTCGTCAGCGAGGCTGCCAGAACGGAAGACGACCACGTAGCGGTCGGCAGCGACGCATGAAGCGAGCACGAGGCAAACAAGGGCAGTGATCAGCACGGGGAGCGAGCGCCGGGCCATGGCATGCAAAAATGGTGCTTGGAGAGGAGAGAGAGCGACGGGTGCGACGGGTGCGATGGGTGCGATGGGTGCGATGGGCTGGACACTATGAAAAAATTTCTTGTTAATAAAATGAGCGAGAACGAAAAAACGCGCTCTCGGAGCCACCTCGGTCGGCGAGAAGAGCAGTCTCCGGCGAGAGACCCCCGAGGGAAGGCGAGAAGCCTCTCGCCGTCACACACACACACTTTGCACACACACACACACACACACACACACACACTTTGCACAAGGGAGTCAAACACCTCCCATCGACCATCCCAAGAGGGATGGCAACCCCGAAGTGGACTGCCCAGAATATGGGCGACCCGGCATCCACTGTCGAAATGAACAAGATACTTACAGTCTATCCAGAAAGAAACGGGACAGTCACTTCCTGGCTTCTGAAGCCCGCTGACTGACTTGTAGGCCCAGCGGGTAGGCCATGGCATTGCACTCCTGTCTTCGTTGGCAATCTCTTTGTTTTTGTTGGTTTCGGGAGCACAGTCTTGAATACACCCGGCCGATCTCCTGTGGCGATGATCGACTGGCATACCGAGATCATGTTCCGTGAGGCATTGATGTCTCGATGTGTTTGTGTGATGCATTAACTCGACTCTCAGGACAACTCCATGGTGAATCGATATCAAGATGCTCGGGTGACTCAAGTCGCTTGAATTCCCGGCAGTGTGAGCACACCTGGGATGTGTTGAACTCGTTCACCGAGCACACATGGATCTTGGAGACGGATCGGTCTGGTGGGCGTCTCTGGTGATGGTGGAATTGCTCAAAGTACTTGGCAAACCTGAGTCTCCTGGGACTGGAAGCATATCCCTTCCCCTGTTTCCACGAGGCATTCCCAAAGGCAATCACCACTTCGGTCTCCTTTGGTGCCTGGTCGATGACTTGCTTGCACATCTCGTGGACAGTGCGCTGTCGCTTGCCGTAGAGATCGAGTCGCTTGAATCGCCGTCGCCGGGTCAGGCTGAAGTACAGCTGTTTCTCCAGCATGTCTCCATCGAACACATGGCGAATATCTCGTAAGAAAGAAGGCACTCCAGGGATCTTGGGGCTCGGTGTGGTGCTCATCCATTTCTGCAGACCAAGGATCTTGTGGGTGCTCTGGATCCACTTGGTCGCCTGGGTGGTGCCACATCGATGCTGGTACTCCTTGTTGGAGAACGACACGATCTTCTCGTTGGCACGCTGTGCCTTGGTCACCTTGACACCGTCTTGCTCCTGGATGGTTGGTTGACCGGGTGCTCGAATGACAGCGGTGAAGATCGATCCCACACCAGGGTCGATCCCAATCCATGTGGTCCGAGAGTCGTCAATGGGACCGACCCTGGTCTGGATCTTCTTCTCGGGGGTGAGCTTGGGTGTCTTGTCCACGGGTTCTGGTTTGGCATCAGGGTCCTTCTTCTCCAGGATCTTGTATCTGAGCGTGGTGATTGAGCACCCGACCCCATCGGTGGTGATCTCGCAACCAAAGAGCTGCTTCCCCTCTTTCCTGGCACCAAAGAGTCTCGGATCCAGCTTGAAGTTGGTCTGCCAGAAGGTCTCTTGCTTTGTGGTGCCATTGACCTTGGTCTTCAGGTCGTCCCACTTGAACCCAGTGCCAGTCTGGTATCCAAGGATCTCCCACAGTGCTGTGGTGTCGAGCTTGACATACTTGGCTCGGGCATCGCAGAGCGGGACCAAGGTGCACTGTGCTCGAGGGACATTGTGTCGCTTCTTGGTCTGGGCAAGCCGGTCGGTCAATCGCTTGATCCGCTTCGTGTTGACAGTGATCTGCTTGCACACCTCCTCGTGCTGGGTTTGGAGATCTTTGAGTCTGTCAGCCCCGATGTGGTGGATGGGTTGACACATTTCCTCGTTCAGCCGTCCGCGCTCTCCTTTCAGATCATCGGTCACCCTCGCGAGCCTGGGAATGATCATCTTCTGAAAGACCACCATGAAGAGGGCCTCCTTCAGGTGGGTCAGTCGAGAGACTTCACTGGCCAGAATTGGTGCGACTTTGTACAGGTCCTGGTGGCTTTCGTACCGAAACTCATACAACTGGTCGGCATGGTGGGCGAAGGATTTTCTCAGATCACCGAGGAGTGTCTTGGAGAGGGGATTCTCCATCAGCTTCATGCACTCATCGACGTGTGTGTGCCGTTTGACATCCTTGGGAGCAATCAGGGCCAGATTGCAGAATCGACGGAGGAGAGACCAGTATCGATCAAGAATGTGGGTCTCGCAGTTGACTGCATAGGTCTTGACAGCCAAACCAAGGACCTGTGACCCAGTACCCTTTGGAAGGGACACTGGAGGCAGGATACACGACTTTCCCCATGCACGTCGATACAGCTCATATGTGTCGAGGAGGTGCCTGTCATCTTCCGGGGTGTTCGTCCTGGCACCCACTGTTCCTGTCTGCACCATATTGAAGCACTTTCGAACAAACGCGGGTTCACTCGACGACACAGTGTGGAGGGTGATGCCCTCGTCCAAGCACCGCCTGAGATGCAGCTCCAGGAGACGAGATGCTTCGTACTGCACATGTGTCATGGCTCGGACAGTCTCCTCGATCTTGTCGTGCAAGGTATCGTTCTTGATGATGGCGTCGAGGGTGCACTTGACGGTGGAGTAGTCGGCCTTGACTTGCTCGTTTGGGCCACAGCCAGGCAAGGTAGAGCTCCAGAGTGGGTTCTTCTTGGTACACAATGAACTGTTGCTTTTGGCATGACCCACTTGCTTGCACGTGGCACATACAGGGACCTTGGGTGCTTGGCTGACCATTTCAGCGACCGAGGCAGGGCTGCTGTCGATTCTGGCTGTGCACTTCTTGGTGAAGGGCCTAACATGGTTGGTCAGGCCACAGGAGGGACACGATTTGATAGTGGGCTTCTTGGCCACAGGAGAGTCACTGGGTGATCCCGGGTCGGGATCGGGGGGTGTCTTTCTCTTGGGAGCCATCTGGCGAGAAAATAGCAGCGATGGCTGGTTCTTGTCAGGAACGGAGCTGGACTTTGGCACCAGACAGCTGATGGTAGTCGAACGGACGGTCGTAGGACGAAGGGGAGTGTATTCAATAGGCTAAGGGCAGGATACAAGAGGCAAGGTGAGGTGCTGGTTCTGAGGCCACAGCACCTCGTTTATATCTCTAAACGCCGTCCTTGTTCGCCGCAGATTTTTTTTCCACTACAATGGAGATTGGTTATCTGCGACGGGGGGAGATTAGATCCGAACGTTTCCCTCGCCCGCCGGGAGGTTTCATGTCAGTGCCTTACCCAACATTGCACATCAAGGAAACAGGACACGGGTTGGGGCGCCCATGAAACCATCCACCGGGCGTGGGAACGCGGTTCATGACAGTTCTGCCCTTGGGGAAGAAAAATTCTCCTCAAAACCAGCGCATTTTGGGCTGGCAGAGATACTGTGCAGTGGCGTCCTTGATTCAGATCCAGAAACGCATCGCTCGCTCAATCAGTCGTGGGAAGACATCTTGTCAAGGTGAGTCTTGCCTGATAGCCAAACGATCATGTCATCTCGCTGACACACAGCCACGCTTGACTAGGTTTCCAACCAGAGAGATTCAGATGGTGGTGGTTCTTGTCCGCAATCGGAGTGGAGCTTCCAACAATGATAC
Organism: Polychytrium aggregatum; assembly: GCF_025602895.1. NCBI lineage: Eukaryota > Fungi > Chytridiomycota > Chytridiomycetes > Polychytriales > Polychytrium > Polychytrium aggregatum. The sequence goes on from NW_026516266.1 coordinate 254,326, forward strand.
AATTGGTCATTCTTCCACACCAATTGCCCACCACCACCGTCAATCGGCTCAAGGTGATACCAAATGCCGTCAACCGACCATGGCCGGATTCCAACTTTTGCTGCTCCACATTCGACGTGACTTTCAGGTGACCGAGATGAGCAGCCGCGAGGGGCCGGAAAAAATTGATAGTGGAGCCGTTTGGAGCTGGAGCCGTTTGGGTTGGAGTCGGCATGGTGGGAGAATGTCCGTCAGAGGAGAGTCACATGGCGCCGCCCAGCCAGCCAAGGAGCCGGCTGGAGCCGAGGCGGTGGCGATGTGTGGCGGTGGTGGCACGCCACAACAAACAGTGCATCTGTGGGAATCGAGCTGCTGGGAGACGAGGCCCGACCGAACGCAACCCAGCAGCAGCCGGGGGGGGGCAGTTTGCAATATATAACTGCGGTGTCGCAGAGATCTATATTGAAGTGTAATTGAGCCACGCCAAATATAGCAACTGCATATAGCACGATACATTGCTCCTCCGAGCTTGCAAAGTCATGCGACCAGAGCCGATGGGGGATGCGATGCGCTCGCCTCCCCCGCCTCGCCTTCTGTTTGCACATTCGCGATCGAGGGCACTCTCGCCCGAAGCCCGAGGATACTCATCTGTCTGCCCGGAGTTGTTTGCATCGCCGGCCCGAAGTTGTTTGCATCGCCGGCCCGAAGTTGTTTGCATCGCTGGCACAGACCTTCCATCCTCTCGGCTGCTTCTGCGGTCCTCGCGGTCGCTCCATCGGCGCTGTTGTCATTTTCTTTGGCCTCGGCCACGCCGGTCTCGGCGCTTCTCTGCCCCGCACCGCCCCTCGCCGGCCCAAAATCGCCCTGTTTGCCGTCGCCCGTCCTTGGCCTTCGTCCACCCCCAGCCGCATCCCCATCCACCCACACCATGGCTACCTACTCGTCCTCGCAAGTCTACACCGCAAACGAGCTCGAGTCCAACTTCCCCGCGCGGGAGAGAGAGCCGCTCAACAGGTACATTGCCACCCATGCGTTGCCTGTGGGCTCGGCCATTCGCTGCGGCACCATCATGGCTGGCACCCGACCACACCCCCACCATCGTCGATGCGCCCGGCCCACTGGGATCGTTGCCCCGGTTCATTAAACAGCCGATCCGTTTGCTCTTTCCTTCCACGCTGCTCCGATCTGCTGTGCTCACACACTCTCTGCCGATGCATCCGTGCTTGTTCCGCTGGTCCACGATGCCTCGGCTTTGGGTATCAATCACCGACAGCCCGATAAGACCTAACCCGTTTGGCGAATCATCCAATCCCTCCCTCCCCTCGTCTCGGCCACATCCTTCGAACCACCACCGCAACCCCCATGATCACAGGGCCTCTCCCTCCAGCAACATCGACATGCACGAGTCTGACTTTGGCAAGCATGGGCCCGACGCCGGCCAGCAAATCCCGAACGCACAGCGACGCAACAGCACCCGCTCGCAAAAGAGCGTAATGTGGAAGAAGTGGAAAACTGTGCCGTGGTTCCTGGGCACCATGTCGCTCGCGCAAGCCATCGTCCTGGTCTACACTCTTGTCGTCAACTACAACAACACCGGCGAGTTTATCCAGACAAACCCATTCAACTTTCTCATTGGTCCCACCACCGGAGTACGTCCCTTCTTCGCTTGGGGCTCTGAGGCGGCCAGGACGGCCAGGACGGATCGATTGGGTCGTTGCTGCTTGATGCTTCGGCCGACTGTTGCCTCCGTGTGGAATGAGTCTTGTGTGGACCTCTGCACTTGCTTACTGCTCTTTGTCTCTTCCTTTTGTGTTGTCAACCCCGTCTGCTCTGTCTACCCGTCCCCCCCCCTTTCGTCGGTCCCGTAGACACTTCTCCTTACAGGCGCCCGATATGTCCCTTGCATGAAGCCCGTCGCTCCGTACGTCAACTCGTCGATTATCTGCATCCCCGGCATTAACCCGTCGGTGCCTGGCCAGCCATGTACCCTGCTCGACTTTTGCGGCATGGGTGGATTCCCCAGTGGCCAGCCCAACCAGTGGTACCGCCTGATTGTGCCTATCTTCCTGCACGGCGGTGTGCTGCACTACGCCCTCAACATGACCTTGCAGATGCGCGCCGGCTTCGGGCTTGAGTCTGAGTTTGGTAGCTTGCGCATTGGCTTGATCTACATGATCAGCGGCATCGGCGGCTTCCTGTTTGGTGCCAACTTCAGTCCCTTGACTCCCTCGGTCGGATGCTCCGGTGCACTTTTTGGTACGTGCTATGCGAACACCTTTGCCGCATCCGGGAGATGCTTCTCCCGGCCCTTACGCTGGCCGTGTCTCTCTCGGTCCTGAATGGTTTCTGCCTCTTGGTCCACTGACACTCGTGACGGCTCTTACGACGGTGCAGGCCTGATTGCATGTCTCATGATCGATCTGGTCCAGAACTGGAGCCTCGTGGAGCAGCCACTCAAGAACTTTTTCGTTTTGCTGGGAGTCACCATCTTCTCGTTCCTGATGGGTCTCCTGCCACTCTTTGACAACTTTGCCCACATCGGCGGGTTTGTCTTTGGCTTTACCTCGGGCCTGTTCCTGATGCCTCTGCTGGAGAATCAAGAGCTCGACAGCACCAAGCCCTCGGCCTTCAAGCGCATGGGCCTCAATCGCCAGAACTGGAAGCGGCTGTTTATGCTGGTCGGATTTTCCCTCACGGTTCTCCTCTATGTCGTTTTGTTCATCCGCTTCTATTCCAACCGCGACGACTGCTCGTGGTGCAAGTACTTGAATTGCATTCCTGGTCTGCCCTGGTGCCAAGACAAGTGGAACCAGATGGGCTCCAACTGAAGGCAAGGCGCATAGGCACCGAGCCAGTCGCTTGGCCAGCGCTAATCACTTGACCTGTGCAGCGCCATTACCGACGCCATTACCGACGCCGACGCCGACGCTGACGTAGTTGCAGACACAGGCGCCGTCCGATCCAACAACAACAGTGATATATTCGTCTCGTCCGTTCACCGTTCATTTGCATGCCAAGGCACCGGTTGCATTGGTCATCTGGGCCAAGTGGGTGTGATGGCTTGGACATCCCGGGTATGCGGTTGCTCGTGCCCCGAATGCGTTGCGCTCGAGTCCGAGAGCGGGCGTACTGACCCGGCATGTTTGATGGCACGGGATTTTGGCCGTCTCGACGGACCCGGGCCGTCCTTGGGCAACCGAGATATAACATTGTCTTGGGCAGCGCAGGAGCACCCGGGGTGCTGATCAGAGACGAACGGGAAGCTCTTGGCGACCAAGAGCTGCAGGATCTCGTCCTCGCGGCCCTGGCTCACCCGGGCCACGATCTCGTCGAGGGCACGGACGTCGTCGAGGGCCCGATGGACGACAGGCGACAGGCCAAAGTGCTCCGATAGAGCGGCCAGGGAATGCTTCTTGAGCGGCACCATGGGTCGCAGAAACCCAACCAACGTGCAGGCCGCTCGCCAATGGGTCAGCTGCAGGCGCTGGGCCGGGCTGAGTTCGGCATTGATCATCCTCACATCGAACTTTGCGTTGTGGGCCAAGATCAAGGGAGCCACCCCTGGTCCGCAACGGTCCTGGACAAAGCCGACGATGCGGTTCCATTGGGTGGCAAAGACGGGCGCACTCGCCACCATCTGGTCGCTAATGCCGTGGATGTGCTGGTTGGCGATATGGCTCTTGGGATTGACCAGGAGCGAGATATGTTGTGGGTTCGACCGAGTCGGGCCCGCGAAACACGAGGCCTCCTGGATCGCCATCTCGATGATTTGATTTCGCCCCGGCGAGAACCCGGTCGTTTCGGTGTCGCAGATGAACGCCTTGTACGAGACGTATCGGATGCATGCTGGCCTGGGCCGTCGTTGCGGAAGCCGGATCGCGCAAACGATGGCACCGAGGATTCGCGGGAACATTTGGGGCTGATCGGCGTGAGATGGAGAAGGAGCCAAGGACTTGCGAGGGCGGATCGATGCTTCTTCAGGGGGGCCACGCCCACCTGCATCATGTTCGTGTTGTCGCTGATAGGCCAGCCGCGATTCGGACCCAGGAAATGCAGGGATCATGACAGGCGGATGTGTTCTCGGCCTCGATGGAGCAAGCAGATGGACGAATGTCTCGAGGCAAAGAAGTAGAGGGTCGGATTGCGAAAAGTAACTGCGAATTCGTGCAGCTGGGAGGGGGAAGGCGAGTTTCCATGCGAGAGCGACGGAAACACTGGCACATAGGGACGGAGCTGGAACCGGACGCAATGGCGGCCTGCGGCGAGCCATTCGCCCGGTCCGGTGTCTGTTTGTGCGGTACAGGTTTGCAATGCTGGGAAAGCAAAAGGCGGCAGCATCATGGCCATGAAGTCGACGACTGGCGTGGCAGGGAAAGCGATGCACTGTATTGGGGCGACATGGAACTCGACGGGCCGACACAGATTGGAAGATCCAAAGCTGACGGGGTGACGAGGTTGGCGAGGTGCAACAGCAGCATGCAGAAAGGCCGCAACGGAACCGGGCCTTCATCAGAGTGCGTTGACAAGCGACAGGGATCAAGGACGGCCCGGCGATGGAGATCGAAAGCGACTCGGCGACGAAATGCAGGCGATCCAATCGGTCGAGAAACGGAATAAGCAAGAAAGAACCCATCACCCGGATCCTTGCGAGCCAGCTGTGCAGAGTCCCTCGGGGACAGGATGTGTGTGAAGCGAGGGCCGCGACAGCCGGCTCATCCGATCAACACCCTCTCACATCAGCAGACAGCCACTGGTCCGAGGCGGCTCCGAGTCGAGGCCCTGCTTCTCGATCTCGCCCAGGACAAGCTCAAAGATCTTGCCAATGTTCTGGTTGTGCTTGGCGCTCGATTCGATAAAGGCGCAGTTCCACTCGATAGCGACCCGAGTGGCCTCCTCGGTTGGGACCTGACGCTGGTTCGAGAGATCGGCCTTGTTGCCGACCAGGACGATGGGTACCCAGTCGATGCCGGTGTAGTTGAGAATCTTGTCTCGGACAACGTGGCACATCTCAAAGGATTGTCGAGAGGCGATCGAGTAGACGAGGACGTAGCCGTGGATGCCGATGGCGTGCTTGGAATTCAGGATCGAATACTCGTCTTGGCCGGCAGTGTCGATGATCTCGGCGTCGTAGTCCTGGTTGCGGTACCGGACGAGCTTGTGGAAGGTGTTTTCGATGGTTGGGTAGTAGGTGTCTGCAAAGTGGTTCTCGACGAACTGGATGGTCATGGACGACTTGCCGACGGCGCGGGAGCCCAGCACGGCGATTTTGCGGGCCTTGGGAGGAGCTCTGCTCATGGCTGCAGTAATTCAGAGAGGGTGTGGGGCCGATGGACAGACGAGTCGCCGACAAAGGTACCGGCGGATGGGATGGGATGGGATGGGATGATGAGATGGGATGATGGATGGGATGATGAGATGAACGGAAGGCTCGGGCGGACGAGAGGGGCGAACGGGCTGAGGCCGGGCTGGGCTGCGGCGTTCGGTCAGGGGCCGGTTGGGTGCACGTGTGCATCGGTTTGGTAAGACCACAGACGGATGGATGGATGGATGGATTGCACATCTCTGAAGCAGCGAGCAGCGGATGCATCGGCAACGACAGAAGCGGCTCGGTCACAGCACGCAACGAGCAGAGATGGTCTGGTCGGCCGCAATCGAATGTCCGTTCACGACGGATTTGCGGCGGCGCCATTGAAACCGGCCACTGTCGCAACCACCACCAACATATTCTCGGCATCAGGTACCAGTATTAGCGACAGTATCACGACAAAGAGGACGAAGACAGAGCAGGCGACAAAGCTACACGAAACAAGCAATCGATTCACAGGCAGCGACGGCAAAAAATAACAAACTAACAACAGATAATCTATAGCAAAGAAAGTAATTTCAGATAGTTCCCAATCCCGAGGGCCGGGGCAGTTGGTAAAGTGTTTTCAGTGTCGCCCGAAGAGAGAAAGCGCAAAAGAGATAAAGAACAAGCGAACGGGCGAACAAACGGACGAACGAATGAGAGAAAGCTGCGAGAGCCACCTTCATGGCGACTCTGGGCCAGTGCATGCACATGAGCATGTCATGTCGATAAGGTACGGAGCTCGCCTGGTGTAGGGATCGCTCGAGTGTGCTTAGGCTCGAGCGGTGCCCTTGGACCAAAGCTTGTCGCTGATGGACTGAACAAGGATATTGAGCTTGACAATGCCCAACTGGATCTTCTTATTATCCCGCACGGCGACGGGCCCGGCGACCTGCTCGATCTCTGGCTTGGCAATGTCCAGCATCCAGTTCTTGTACTCGAACAGTCGGTAGATTGGATAGCGGATGTACCAGCCGACATCGGCACGCACACGCATCAGCTCGAGCGTCATCGGGTCGGCCGACTCGTCGTTGGGGGCATAGTAGTCCTGGCTCTCGGCGTGGGACTGGATGTGCTGCGACTCGAGCGACGTTGAAACCGGCGAGACGAACTCTTGGTGGACAAATTGCGGGGCGTACGCAAGATCCTGCAGGAAGCGGGCCATCTCGTCTTCGTCGGGTGTGCTGGCGCCTGCTGGCGCTGGCGCAGCAAGGATGCTCCGTAAGAGATCGACCAGAGCCTGCGATAGCACGGCATATTTGATGTACAGCTTTTGGATCGCCGTGGCAAACTTGAGGACCGTTGCGCCAATCTTGACGACTCCGACGCTTTCAGGATTGCCCGGTGCACCAGAGTCGAGTGCGGAGCCGGCGCGGGCACACTCGAGACTGATCTCGGCAGCAAACTTGGTGTGAGTGGTGTCGATTTCTTTGAGCAGGGCAATGAATCTGGAGAGCTCCTCGGTTTCTCCTTCCAGAGGATCGGCGACATGTTGGCGGCGTCGAGCAAGATCATCAAGAAAGGCGGTGATGACGTGCAAATTGTGGACGTAGTTGTTCTGGCAGAGTTTGGCGTGGTGGAGCGGAACGGGAGGGGAGGAACGGTGTGTTAGCCCAAGTGTCCAAGCCAGCGGCGATGCCGATGCCGATGCCGATGCCAATGCCGATGCCGATGCCGATGCCGATGCCGATGCCGATGCCGATGCCGATGCCGATGCCGATGCCGATGCCGATGCCGATGCCGATGCCGATGCCGATGCCGATGCCGATGCCGATGCCGATGCCGATCACACAGGCGAGAGTCGTGCTCGCAGGCTGTCCCTACGCCACCATCAAGAGACTGCGACGTAGCTACAAAAAAACCTCACCTCCTCGGATACCAGAGTTGCGATCGCATTGTTACGCCGTTTGCGGTAGTTGAGGAGCCGATTCAAACTTGGAACGCGTGGGCGGTCGTGATCGGCCAGCTCACCGCGGGCCTCCAACGAAAACGACGCGGTCGTGGCCGGAGAGGTCGATTCATAGGCAGAGAGGCCGCCAGGGCTTACCAGACCCGAGTCACTTGGAGTCAGCTGGGGAGTCAGCTGGGGGTTGGCGTGGGAAGCCTGGGATCTTGGGATGGGCACGGGAGCGCTGACATTCCCGGTCGAGGGCTTGGCCTCGCCCGAAGTGTGGTCCGCTGCTACTGTGGTGGGCGGCTCGGCATCGATGGACGGCACAGGCTGCAGATCCGGAAAGTCAGCCGTATAGGAGCCCGTGCGTGACCGGATCGACTGGCTGTCGGAACCAGCCATGAACGAATGGACCGAGCCCACGGTGGCGGTCCGGGCAATCGATGGCGAGGTCGATATCATGCTGACGGGGCGCTCGCCCATGGGGGGAGGCGGAGGGGCCGCAAGGGTCTTCTGTGCCTTGGAAGCGATGCGCAGCTTGTTTTCGGAGCCGGTGGACGAGCCCAGTGAGCTGACGGTCTGCATAGACATGTTTGAGACGCTGTTTGCCCGGCGAGAGCTCGAGATGGGCGGATGCGCCGTGTCGGAGCCGATCTGATATGCAGTCGCCTGAGGGCCGGGCTGTGAGGAGGCTTGTGGGCCCGGTTGCAAGGGCGGTTGCGGCGCAGACTGCGGCTTGGGCTCGTCGCTGTCCTTGAGATTCATGGCGGGCCCGTTCCACCCCTTCTTACGAGCCTGTCGCTCAAGCGCACAGATGGTTCTCAAGACCGTCAGGGCGGACTTGCGGAAGGGGTCCTCGTTGCGAGGCATCAGCAGATCCTCGACGGTGAACAGGATCGAGGTTTTCAGGCCAATGGTCTTGCAGAACTCCAGAAAGAACACGATCTTGTGGATGGTATACTCGTTGCCTGTTCCCAGCAGCTGGCATTGTATCTTTGGGAACATGGCGCAGACCAGATGGCAGAGCACGTTGCCGGTCGATATGATCGTAAGAAGGTCGACGTCGGTTGGGTATTCGTCGTCGAGAACAGTTCCGATCCTTGCATAAAAGGCGACAGAGGAATGTACGGGTGCGCGTCAGACTTGGAAGGAATCCGCCATGACTGCGCCAACATCTGTCCGAGCCGGTCTGTGCAGAAACTCACCAGGCGATCACTTTGGGAGCATACTCGTTGTACATGACGACCGAAGGGATAGCTCCTGTGTGGCGGCGGCATCATATTAGGATGTACATACATGGCCAAGCAGCGCTAGGACGGCGGCACTGGTCCGTGCCGGTACAGAACGCACACAGTGCGGACCCGTTGAGGGGCTCCAAGACTATTCGACCGTGACTCGGCAGCCGAACAGAGTGAAGGACGAGCTACTGACGACACTCCAACAGGCGGTGGAGGGGGGGTGATCTTACCGGTCCTAGAGAGTGAATCGCTGCCGAGAGCCATTGCAGGCTAAAGAAGGACCAGGGAAGAAGCCGGTATGAGTTAGACAGCCTCGACATGGCAGATGCGCAGGAATCGTATGCGAACCTTGGGAGTGTTGTCATTGAGGAACCCAAGGTTGGAGGCCAGGAGGAAAGACTCTTCAGAATTGAGAGCGTCCATGAATTCCCGCTGTGCAGAGTTGTCGTCCTAGGTGAGCGAGCCAGTGGACATGCAATGTGCCCCAAAGAGAATGCACCGCACAGGTGTATTAGTGAGGATGCAGGAGATTGCATGGGGATGCATGTGTGGTTTGGGGGACAGAGAAGCAGAGTGCACTCACCGGATCGGCCCGTGTGGAGGTGGCATAGAGCGAGGAGATGGCCTGGAGATGCTTTCGCAGCCTCTCGACCTTGGTTTTGATACGGATGGCATCGCCGTCGGCGGTAATCGGGCCTCCCTGCAGATCCTCGTTGCGGGTGAGATCCAGCGAGGGTGCAAGCGAGGTGGCATGGATCCCTGAAACAGTGCGCGTTGGGGCAGTGGGGATGTACTCGGCCGGCGGTGAGACAGGCTCGGAGTGGACAGAGAAGATTCGGGGCTGATGGGTGCGCTGTGGCTCCACAATCTGCGGCGGGGTGAGATCTGGCGGGGGACTAGTGGACTACAGTGGTGGAGGAAATCGTGTCCAGTGCCCAGCACATTCAAGCCCGTGGAACCGCGGGTGAGACAGACCAGGTCAGTTCGGGGGGGGGCAAGTGGGATCCAGGTGGGTTTGGACCAGAGGAGGGACAGAGTGGTTGATGCCGATCGATCGCAAGGGGGGAAATAGCGATTGGCCGCCATGGAACGAGAGACGAAGTGGGTGGGTGGTGGTGGTGAAGGCGGGGCCGAGAGAGTGCGCCCGCCAGATTGAGGATGAAAACCAGAGTCAGTCGGGGATGAGTGGCAGACGAGTCGAGGCGAATTGGGGAAGCCGATTGTGGGAAGCCGATTGGGGGGGGGCGAGCAAGGTCGCAGAGTGAGCGAGTTGGGATCGTCAAGCAAGTACTGCTCACAGATGACTCGGTACATGGCAAGTTCATGTCGACATTGGCAGGAGCGAGTGTAGGGCGAGCCACTTTGGCTGGCTGGCTGGCTCGACATACCTGGTAGATTTCGTTGGTAGACTCGAGATAAGCCCGAACGAACTCGAGAGACTGCCCGTCCATGAGCATCCGATGGATCGACAGGCGCAGACGGGCACCTCGCCATGTCTTTTGGATCTTGATGGCGGCCTCGTGCTGGGGCTTCATCCAGAGATAGCGCTCGATCGTCTGCATGCCCCAGCTCGAGATCCAAATGGTGCCGCCAAAGGCGTCCTTCTCGCTCAGACGGACGTGCCTGGAGCTGATGCCGAGCTGGGCGATGAAGTGGGAGCACATGGCAACCTTGCGCTCCATGGGATAGAGATGCGATGTGGGAGTGCCGAAGATGTACTTGTCGACAAAGTCGCCGATGGGCAGGGCATGCTCGGGGATCGAGTTGCTCTCGGATGGGGAGCTTGGGCTGGGATACTGAGGCGACTGTGGACCAGGCACAGAGAGCCGGCCTGGTGCGGGTTGCTTCGAGGCCCTGCCTTTCTTCAGAAAGTTGAGCATGCTGGCAGCGACAGTGTGTTCAGGGCCGATAGGAAGGCGGGTGTCGGGGCTTGAGGATGCAGCCCAAGGGCAGGCGGATGGAGCGTCGGGGCGAGCGAGAGCTGTTCAGAGAAGAGACACGAGGGTGTAATTCGACGGCGGGACGGGACAGCCAGAGAAGTAAAGGAAAGGAAAGGAAGAAAAAAAAAAAAGGGACGAAGCTGGGAAAGAGTCGGCGACGAGAGGAAAGCCGTGGATGAGGACCAAGACCTGCCGAGCAGTCGAGCGGTCGAGCAGTCGAGCGGGGAAGACAAGAAGGACCAGGAGACCGGGGCTTTGTTTGCGACTCGGGGAGGAGCCCAAGGACAGGGCAGACTGGAGAAGGGATCGCCAGAGAGCAGCGACGGGCAGGGCGAGGGCAACGAAGGCAGCGAGCGCAAGGGAAGACAGGTGCAAAGGAAGCAAGCGAGCAAGCGAGCAACCGACCAGGCCGGGCAGCAGGAGCGGCAGCGACCGAGGGCACGGCCAAGGCCGACAATGCATCGCAAGAAGAAACACCAGCAGCAGGAGCTCTCGAGCACTGGCGCACAAGCGCGGCCATGCGTTTGAAGCACCGGCGCGCGCCACTGCTCGTGGCAAGAAGAAAGCAAAGGCGCTGGGGGCTGGGCGTTGGTCCGGAAGTGACAATCGGAAGTGACAGTGCATACGGCAGGTGGAATGATAAACATCTGCGGTTGGCGGGATGGTGTGTGTGGTTTGCAACGAAACAAATAACATCGACTGCGGTCCAGCAGCGAGAGAAGGGTGCGATTGGGCAATCCGTCGTCGCTCAAAGTTGTGGGAACAACCGTGTTGACAAGTGGTGCTAACAAGTGGTGCTGACAATCGGTGCTGATAAGCAAGGACATGAGAGCGACGACGAGCACGGACGGAAAGCTGATTCGACCCACTCCATCCCACTCCTGCGAGCTCTATCCCACTCTCGCGAACTCTATCGTGTTGTGCTGAATTACATCGCACACGCCCCCCTCCAACCCAGTCCCACGCGCTTCCATCCGCCGGCCGCCGCTCCTTTTCCTTGGCTGCAACAAGGCTGCCCGCGGCTTGTCTCTCCCCGCCTTGGCTGCTCGGCTCCTGGGCCCAGTTCGCCAGCGTGTCCGCCTGGCCCTTTGCTGCGCGGCTTGCTGAGCGGCCTGCGTTCTGCCGTTCACGCGTCTGTCCTGTGCTGCATCCCTCGCCCAACGTTGGGCGCCACCACGCAGGCCGAACGCTGCTGCTGCTGCTGCTGCTGCTGCTGCTGCTGCATCCCGCCTCCTGCATCTCGCTCCTGCGTCTCGCTCCTGCATCTCGCCCGCATCGTGCTTCTGTGTTCCTCGGCCAGCTGCGCAGCACTCTCGCCACAGCGCGTTTGTCACACTGCGGTGCGACACCCCAGTGTCCCTTTGTCTCCGGATCGAGTGTGCGATCCCGCCGGATCCAGCCAGCTCGGCTGCTCAGCCACCCCGCGCCACACGGCTTCTCCAGCAGACTCGATCCGCACTCGATCCACCCCCGATCCGCACTCGGTCCGCACTCGATCCACTCCTCACATAAAGCCTGCCCGAATTCCGCGAGATCTTGTCAACAACACACCGCCGTTTCGTCGAGCCGGCTCTCCCTCCACTCTCCCGAAATCTCCGTTCACACCACGCCGTTGCCGCCGTCGCCATGGCCACAGCGTCTGCAGTGCCCTCAGGTAGCGTCCTTGATCTCTCGTCGCTCCCGCCCTATCCCTGCGATCGCCTCGACACCCCTGCACCGCCTCGTCTGGATCGATTGCTCGATGTGGTCGCTAATGCGCTCAGGTCCTCCAACCGCGCGATCGCTGCAGGCTCGAGCCTCCTCGGCCGAGCGGGTGGTGCCTACATCCCGCCGGCCAAGCTCCGCGCCATGCAGGCCGCCATCACCGACAAGTCAAGCGCAGAGTACCAGAGGATGAGCTGGGAGGCCCTGAAGAAGAGCATCAACGGCCTGATCAACAAAGTCAACACCTCCAACATCAAAAACATCGTCCCGGAGCTGTTCTCGGAAAACCTGATTCGTGGCCGTGGCCTGCTGTGTCGGAGCATCATGAAGGCCCAGTCCGTGTCGCTCCCCTACACCCCTGTTCTAGCTGCCCTCATCGCCGTCATCAACACCAAGCTCCCCCAGATCGGCGAGCTTCTCCTCGTGCGGCTGATAGCCCAGTTCCGCAGGGCTTACAAGCGCAACGACAAGACTATCTGCATCGCCAGCACAAAGTTCCTCGGTCACCTCGTCAACCAAAAGGTCGTCCAGGAAATCCTCGCCCTCCAGATCCTGATGCTGCTGCTCGAGCACCCCACCGACGACTCGGTCGAGGTCGCCGTCGGCTTCATGAAGGAGGTCGGCGCCTTCCTCACCGAGGTCTCTCCGCGTGGCACCAATGCCGTCTTTGAGCGCTTCCGCGGCATCCTCCACGAGGGCCAGATCGACAAGCGAACCCAGTACATGGTCGAAGTGCTCTTCCAGATCCGAAAGGACAAGTTCAAGGATAATGCCGCTGTCGAGGAGGACCTCGACCTGGTCGATGAACAGGATCAGATCACACACTACAAGCTGCTCGACGACGAAGCCAGCATCGAAGATGGGCTCAATGTCTTCAAGTTCGACCCCAATTACCTCGAGAACGAGGCTAGATACCAGCAAATCAAGCGTGAGATCCTCGGCGACGATGACGAGGACGATGATGAAGATGAAGATGGCGACGATGAGAGCAGCGACGGCGACGAGAGCGACGACGCCGAAGCTGGTGACGAAAGGGCACCCTCGACCGAGCAGCTTCAGCAGCAAATGCAGATCCACGACCAGACCAACACCAATCTCATCAATCTCCGTCGCGCCATCTACCTCACAATCATGTCCAGCTTGAACTTTGAAGAATGTGCCCACAAGATCCTCAAGCTGAAGATCCAGCCTGGCCAGGAGTCCGAGGTCTGCGACATGATCATCGAGTGCTGCTCCCAGGAGCGCACCTACATCAGCTTTTATGGTCTTTTGGGCGAGCGTTTCGCCAAGATCGACAGAGTCTGGGCCGACAATTTTGCCCAGTGCTTCGAACGCACCTATCAAACCATCCACCGCTACGAGACCAACCGTCTGCGCAACATTTCAAAGTACTTTGCCCACCTTCTGGCCTCCGATGCCCTCACCTGGGAGGTCTTTGCGCTGATCCGCATCACCGAGCAAGACACCACCTCGAGCTCCCGTATCTTTATCAAGATCCTGCTGCAGGAACTCAACGAATCGATGGGCCTGCCGAAGCTGAAGCAGCGCCTCGAGGACCCGTATATGGTCATTACCGTCAACTCCGAGCACGGCTCCGTCACCCGCGGTGCCTTTGACGGCCTCTTCCCCAAGGACAATCCGCGAAATACGCGCTTTGCCATCAACTACTTCACTAGCATCAACCTCGGCGGCCTGACCGAAGACCTGCGTGAGCACCTCAAAAACGCACCAAAGCTGATCATGGCTCAGCAGCAGCAAGTCGAGAGTTCCGACTCGTCGTCTTCGGATTCAGACTCGGATTCAGGCTCAGACTCGGATTCAGGCTCAGACTCGGATTCAGGCTCGGACTCGGAATCAGACTCGGAATCGGAATCGGGCTCAGATTCATCCAGCTCCAGTGCGTCCTCTCGAAACGATCGCCGCAGCCGTCCCAAGTCTGCTCCAAGAAAACAGCGATCACCCAGCCCACCGCCGCGCGAGAGTGCTCGTCGCCGCAGCCCCGATGCTGCCCCCGCTCCGAGAGCCCCGGAGCGAGTCCCGGAGCGTGCCGCACGATCCCCACGCAGCGACCGTAGCCCGGCTGCCCGCTCAGGCGGACCTCGTGGCGATCGACGACCTCCTGTGCGCGACTTGGATCGACCAAGCGACCGGAGAGGCTCGCCACGACGATTCCAAAACCGCTCACCTCCAGTGCGCCGAGGCTCGCCCGCGCGGGACCCTGCTCGGAGGCGCTACGATAGCCCTCCTCGCCGGCAGCGCCGTGACTCGCGCTCGCCCGATTCGCGTCGCCGTCGCCGATCTCCCGGCGGCGATTCAAACGATGACCGGCAGCTGCGCAAGAGGCCACGAGAAGACGAACACCGGTCCCGCAGCCGCTCTCGGGACGAGCGTGGTCCCCAAAGGCGACCTCGATACCGCTCGCTCTCCCGGTCGAGCTCTGCCTCTGCTTCTGGATCTGGCTCTGGATCGTCCGGCTCGGGTTCCCGTTCGCGCTCCAGATCAAGCTCGGGCGGCTCTTCTCGCTCGCGGTCCCAGGACCGAAGCCGCCCGGGTAATCGCCGCCCACGCAGTCCGTCTGGCTCTCCGAGACGACGAAGACGCAGCTACTCCCGCTCGCCCTGAGTCGCTAGTATGCATCCCTCTTGCACCCTTTCGCCACTGGGGCTGTGTACCTCCAGCACTGTGCCTCTGAGCGATTCACATGCCCTTGCGGCTGACTCGCACTCCCTCCCCCCTCCTCCTTCGAAGAAAATACACCTGCAGTGGACAGGCAGTGGCTTGCAATGATCATGTCTCACCTTGGCCCGTCTCACTGAGATGATCAAGCACCTGGCGCCGTTGCCCAGTTGACTATTTGACTGGCTCACAGACCCGGCTGGTGGTCAGAGGCCTGTGTGGCTGCACCTTTCCCAAAGCCAAGCGGGACACCTTGTTTTGAGTCAGGGCTGCCGTTTTATTCTGGATCTGAATACACTCGTCACGACCAAACGGTGGGCTCACAGCGCCTGGAGGCCAAGCGGCTCGAGCAGCCCGAGTATCTTGACATCGAGAAACCATGGAGTGTCGCCCAGAGGACCGATTGCATCCACCATTTTGTTCACAATCGTGAGTGAGATATTCGATAGCAAAGAGCACAGCACAACACAGCACAGGATGGAGGAGGAGGAGGAGGAGGAGGAGGAGGAAGAAAGTGACGTACAGGGCAAGAAGGGCCTTGGGGGAATGAGCAAACAGAGGCGGGAGCAGCAAGTCCGCCGCAGGAGCGGCAAGGTACAAAGATGAAGCGGTGCGGGCAAGCGATGGCAGACAGACAGGCGGCGGCTCGCTCTTGGCGCAGCGGCCAGGGCACAGATGGAGAGTCGAATATGGAGCAGCAGTGCGGCTTGACAGGGACGGTGGTATGGAAGCAGATACAGCAAATGGCTGTTGTTCGCGCCCAGCGCTCTCACGACTTGATCTGCAAGTCCTGGCTGGGGCTGTGGCTGTCGGAGGACCGCGGACGAACACGAAATATGGACTGAGAATCAAAGGCCGTGTCGGAGACGCCGTGGATGAGCGAGGAGTCGATGTTGAGAGGCCGGAGGTTGGTGACGGGTATCACTTGGCTGAGTATCCCTGTGTCCACATGGCGCACCTCGATAAAGGTGGGATCGAAAGCAAGGACGTATGGTGGGACATATGCTGTTCGAGGAAGGCAGATTCGGGGGTGGAGAGTGGGTGGGCAGAAAGCGACGACAGCGGACAACCGAGACGATGAGTACGGGGCATATCCAGCAAGCCGACAGGAACATCCACGATCCGACCAGATGGAGGCAAACGAGCTTACCGAATGCCGTGGGGGCTCCCGACCAATTGATCAACAGCTCGGTATTGGTATGCTTGCCGAGCTTGTTGACATAGAAGGCGAACTCTGTGCAAACCAACGCCAAGTCGAGAAAGTGGCGGCGAAGTGAGCGGGAGGCAACAATCCAACCAAGTGATCATGACGGGCTGTTGCCTTGGGGAGGGAGGGTTTCGCTGTGGCTCTCTCTGCCAAGGTACCACAGGATGCACTCCGCTCCGGCGGGTGAGGAACTCAGTATACCAGGATAGCAGAGTAAAAACTCTCCGTCACGGACGCGAAAAATGGCGATGGACTTGAGATTGTCTCGCTTGCGGAACTGGTTGAGCGACTCGTCTTGGGGATCCAGTAGCTCTGTCATGTTCCGGAACAGCGCCGAGCGAGCAATGGTCGAGGTACAGCAAGGTCAGAGTCCCACAAAGCAACAATTACCCACCAACATGAACAGACAGACAGATCGACGGCCAGACAGATAGACAGACGCAGGGGCCCACCTTGGCTGCTCAGCGTCTCCAGGTCGACAACCTCGAACCCCTTTTGACTGCCAACGCACAGTTTGTTCTTCAAGAAATAGACAGTGCTTGATTCGGCAGGAATATAAAACTCCTGCAATGATCGAATGAGTTGCTGGCTACATATCACTGCGGGTCGCACATATTGCTGCGGATCGCACATATTGCTGTGGGTTGCACATATTGCTCTTGATCGAACGCAATATCCCAGGATCATATGCGCACATGCATACACACCGCTGTGCCCGTCGCCGCTGGCGACACTCTCTACCTACCTTCAGGATTTTCATCGAATCTCCTCCGGACCGGAACAGCTTGGCGAAACGATTGGCCTTCTTCCTTGTGTTGCCCTGGTCCACAGGCTCGAAAATCTTGATGGTCGACGACAGCGTGGTGGACCGGACCGTGCATATCACGGTCTTGCCCATAAATGCACCAAGCTTGAAGAAACTGACGGGGCTGGTGATCTTCTTGGACCGCTTCTGGGCGGCTTCCTGCTGTCCTTCGTTGAGGAGATCCAAGGGAAACGTCCACAGGGTCGAGGCTATGCCAGCAACAAAGAGTTCATGGCTCAGTGCTTTGCCCGACAGCGAGGGACGCTTCTCTTTACCGATTGACCACTGGCGCGACGGTATTTTGCCGATAACGACGCATGGACATCCGATCAACCGCCTCTGCAGCGTTCTCTGCCATGCCGCACAACTCACCAGCAAGGATCGCAATTGTCTCGAAATCCTGGAGCACCTCGATCTGGGTGACTTTCTCGAGTTCCAGGACATGCTGAAACGCCGCCGTCCGGATATCAGTCGGAAAGTTGAGGCTATTCTCCGGACCGAGCCACAGCCCGTTGTCGGTGCCGAGGATGAGTCGGCTTCCGATTGCCG
This sequence comes from Polychytrium aggregatum, assembly GCF_025602895.1. NCBI lineage: Eukaryota > Fungi > Chytridiomycota > Chytridiomycetes > Polychytriales > Polychytrium > Polychytrium aggregatum. Next base: position 271,662 of record NW_026516266.1, read on the forward strand.
CTGAGCAGTTGACCTTGGAGTGATTGGTTAGGTTGGTGTCGACAAGGGTAACGACCTCGAATATCCGTTGGCTGTCGACCAGAACCTTTGACTGCTTGTCGATTGCTTCCCGCCAGGCGCGCCGGTCTGCGTGGCTCGAGGCATACAGAGTATACGTGCCGCCAAACCGCCCCAGATGGATGACGGTGACGGGGAAGCCTTTCTCGGTGAGGCTCGAGGACGATTTGGGAGCTGTTGCGGTCGAGGACGTGCGAATGTCCTTGGAGGACTCTCTGCGGTCGAGGGTTACTTTGAGGAAGAGAGCTGACTGTCGATTGGCTTGTACCGTCCTGTCGGTGCCGAGCACCAGCAGTTCGAGAGGGATTGGCTGTGGGCCAGAGACGTAACCAAGCACGGGCGATCCGCAGCGCATACAGAGCGGATGAGAGGCGTTAGACGGAGTGCATCGAGTCGAAAGAGACAACCAGCACTACTGGGGTATCCAATACAAGGCAGATCATGGCAGGCGGTATGCTCGCCGTGCTGCCGTTGACTCTGCCCCAGCGACTTGCCTTCTTGAACACCTTGAACCCGGTTTTCTTGACCTTGGTCAAGAGTAGGCAGTGATCGAACAGAAATATGTGAAGCGACAGGTCCGTCGCCGCTTTCTTGAAGGTCATTGTGCCGTCTCGCACAAACAGTCTCGACGGATCCGTGAGTTGCAGATCCTGAGGTGGTGGGAGTGGGAGCCAAACCAAAGCCGCACGAATCGAGATGTGCCGGCAACGAGAGAAATAAAGGGGCGGTGAGTGGATCGCCATTTTCGACTTCAAACCCGCCAGTTTACTGGCAAGCATAACAATGCCAGTGCGGCTACTGACTGCCGAGTGTAGCTGTATCGGCGCGCATGGGCCGCACAATGGCACCCACCTCATACTCCCCCGGCGGCCACAGAATCTTGTGATGCAGCCGCGCCAGCTTCAGAATGTTGTCGGCCTTGCCGGCTTCGGTGTTGATCCGCTGCAGGACGTCGCGAATAACCTTGATCGAGTTACTGATGAGCAATTGATCGGGATGCTCCTCCGATGTGTATTTGAGAACATTCTCGAGCAGCAGAGGGTATCGCCCCATCCGCGTCACGGGCCGTCCCAGGAAGCTTTGGATTGGCAAACGCCGGCTGTCGGGGTGTCGCTCGACTTCCTACAATGCGAGAGGATGACCACAGTTAAGCTAAAGCACAGCTACACATGCCACATTCATCAGGACATGTGAACACCATGTGAAACAGCTATGGGAGAGAGTTTCTGTTCTAGATGTGAAGCAGGTTGACCAGCGGGTCGGCGGTCGCGCTGGGACGGCAGACTCATATCCTTTGATATGTACCTGAAGCAGCTTGGCGAAATCGGGGTTCTGGGCAATCTCAACGTCGAGGGTGTTTTTGGCATAGACCTGCTTGGCGCCATATTCGACAAAATGAGAGAACTCGTTGACCACGCCCAGGAATATATCGCCAATCTTGGAAACGATGTAGTTTTCGCTTTGGCGAGCCAAGAGCTGCCGACACAGCTTGGAGTTGATTGCATGGATTTGGCCAATGTTCAAGAAGACTTCTTTGACAAAGTCGTCGCGCCGTGTGTCCGGGACAATATCCGATTCCTTCAGTCGCTTGACATAGAGCTTCCCACCAAGAATGTCGAAAGGGGAGGTGAGCAGGCTACCCAGCATGCTCAATGTCCATATCAAACCACTATCTGGGGGAAATGAAGCCAAGGCAGAGGAGCAGTCGACAAAGAGCCTACATTCTGCACCAGCGCCAGGTCCGCAACAAACTCTTGCTCAGTGTGGATGATTTCATAGATAATCTCTTGCCGCTTCCGCTCCTTGTCCGAGGTCGAAGCCAAGACTTCCTCAGGCACAACGGCAGACCATAGCTGATTCAGTTCCATCGTGGGGCAAGTTCAAGTCCGAACCAAGGCAGGGAGGGCACCGACATTCCAGGGATTGAGTCGATATGCCGCACAGGAGGGGTTAGCCGCCACAATAAGCCCAACCGACAGCGTTCATTGCATTGGCGACATCAACAAAAACAGACACAGTCGACGAGCATGTAGTCCTTCGTTCAAGCCAAGCAGCCGCAACAGAAAGCGAACCTTGTTGTGATTCGAGCTTCCGCGATGGAGCTGCGTGACTTGGTTGCTGACTCGAGTTTGCTGCTCCAGGCGCCGCGGGCAGGCGATGCTGTAGCATAGTTTCTCGCGGGTACATGTGGGCGAGTAGCAATCCGTGAGGAGAGTGAACACTCCAACGGGAGTATCGTCGGTGAAGTTGAGAGACAGTGGGGTTGGCTCGTTGTTTGGCGAGGCTGAATCGATGCCGTCGGCCTCGAGCATGTTGATTTCGCTATGGGCCGTGATGCCTCGGGCAAGGCGGATCGATGAGATCGAGACACTGAACTGGTACAGTTCGTGCGGCGAGTCGCGCAAACGGTTGGTTGTAGTGGACATCGTGGAAGAAACTTTTGGGACTCAAGAGCTCGGCCGATGAGGATGGCGAGATTCCGATCGGTAGTTTTGATAATGTATGCCAGAGTATCCTAGGACGGTAGAAGAACAAGCAAAAGACATGAGGCGGGGAGGAACCGACGCCAAGTGAGTCGGTTTGTTGCTGGGTTGTCGACGATGGGACCGCGGAGGTGGGCCTTGGGCTTGAGCGGCAAGGGGGGCAACATGCCAAACGAGAGTTCCACCAGAGGCACTCGGCTTTATGGCACCCCGCTTGGAGCCTGCATGGCTTTGGCGGCTCTGGCTGGCTGTCGGATGGACGAATGAAGAGGCCCAAGGCACACCATCGCCGAGGCGCCGACAGGGGCCCCGAAACAGCATGCATGGTGAAGGAATAGCCACACGCATACCACAGCTTCGGCCCCGGTGAACGAGTCCTTATACTCCAACGAGTCCTTGACATGGGTATCGAGCCGGAGGATGGCCCGAAAGGCCATCGCAACCTGCGAGAGGATGGCCGTGTAGATGACCGGCAGATTCAATGCCTCATATGGGGTCGCTGAAGCGCTGCCCCTGGCGCCCCTCCGATAGCTGCTGGCCGAAACCGAATCTCGGGTGACGGCGGACTCTGTGGACCGGCTTCGGGCGCGGAAGCT